>NC_041405.2:135162945-135462945 GCF_900747795.2 Erpetoichthys calabaricus
CGGTTTTCTCCAGGATCAAAGCACTGCACCTTGGGCAGTCGGTCATGGCTAATGCTGGTACCTCCAAAGACAAAGAGCTTCCCTTTGGCACCAACGACCGCAGCATTGCTGACACCCTCACGCAGCGGGGCCACGAGGGACCACTTGTTAGTCTGAGGGTCATACTGTTCAACCTGCTTGAGAGACACAGAAGGAGAGGCAGGGAAGGAGCCAGTGAGTGCTGTATGGCCACCTACTACATACAGCATATAGTCTAATTCAGCCGAGCCATGGCCAAACCTGGCAACCAACATCGGTGTTGCTTTGGACCACTCATCATGGAGGGTGTCATACACCCACACATCTTTGGATGCACCATTCTCAGAGCCCTTCCCTCCAGTCATATACACCTTGCGACCAATAGCACAAACGCTACATTCTTTGCGAGGGCTAGGGATATCCGTCTTGGGCACAATTTCCTTGGTCACTTGGTCGATTGTGTACACTTTGTCACAAACAAGCGTCTGCCCTCCAAGCAGCAATAAGGCCTGACTGACTTTGCGGGGTCGGGCACAAAAACCAGTCACCAGGTCGTCGTTCTGCAAAACCTTTAACTTACACTGCATGGCATCTTCAACTATTTCTCTGCCCACCTTGTGACCTGCCACCAGTGCCTCGGATGCCACATTCTTCCGAAGGAATGGCTCAGGGAGCAAGGCCAGCCTCACACAACGCAAGAGATCGGGGAGAGAGCTGCGCCGAGAGTCCAGGTCGTATTTCACCCAGTCCATGGCAGCCTCATACACCAGGCTTTCATCCTCCACCTCCAGCTCCTCACTTAGAAGCAGTTCCAGCAGCTTGTCCTTGGGGAGACTCAAAAAGTCCTCAGTCTTAGACAGAGTAGCAAAGTTGGCCAGGCACATTCTCCAGGACAGCTCCAAGAGCCTATGACACTGGTGAGCATCAGAAAGGAGCATCATTCCCAAGCAGTTGCTGGGGTGCAGGTTCTTTTCCAGAAAGTCTGCAGAAGCATCTTTGATGTCGTGAAACTGCAACATGTCTGCAGCCTCCAGCAGGGACTCTGCATTCTCCTCATTCAAAACAATGCGGGACGAATATGCATAGTCCAGGAGGAGCTCCAGAACTTCAGGATGAAGTGTGTCATGAAAGTTGACATCAGGATCCTGGCTCTCGCGGAGGCCACCACAAAACATAGCCTCAAAGTAGCGACTGCATGAGGCCAGCACCGCCCGATGACAGCTGAAGGAGTGGCTCCCTGCCCGCAGTACCACATCTGTGAATTGCTGCCGCTTACGCAGCAGGTTTAGGTGCGTCAGCATGCTGTCGGCATGTGTGGGCTTGTGAAACAGCTGAATGTTCATGGAGCCCGAGCTGGAGCGGGACTTCCTGTTCTCATGTTTGCTTACAGACATGGTCAGCAGGGTTGCTTTCACCTAGAAATGGGGAAAGGAAAAAGAACTTATTAGGATTGAGACACCATGTCTAGCTGCCTTTACAGATTGTAGATCCTGCACTTTGTAAGCTACAAAAATGGGGTCCCAACTACCAAATACCAGGAGACTCCAGGTGCCACACCCACATGCACAGCATTGAGTCAGAAGGAAAACATAACCTGCTTTCCCTCATTAGATGCCACCTTTTAGCACAAATAATTGCACCAGGTGCCAAACTAGCAGGGTAAATAAAACATATCCCAAAATGCTAAATTTTAAACACAATTACTGCTCAGGAGCTGAGCCAGAAGACAAACTTTGCAATGTACTAGTTGCTCTACATCCCTACCCTCACCGATGTTCATGAACTTTGGGTAATTACCGAAAGGGTACAAGTGGCCGAAATTAGCTTTCTCCGTGGTTTGGCTGGGCTCTCCCTTAGAGATAGGGTGAGAAGCACAGACATCTGGAAGAGGTGAGGAGTACAGCTGTTGACCTTCTGCATCGAGAGGAGCCAACTGAAGTAGATCGGGCATCTGATACAGATGCCTCCTGGATGCCATATGGAGATTTAATGGGCATGACCAACTGGGAAAGACCCAGGGCTCGCCGAGAGGATTACTGCTGCATTCTGTTTATCTTGGAAGTTGGATGCTGGAGCTGGAAGTGATGCCACACCCAAGTTAACCGAGTCCCAATAAAACACTCTGAAAAACATTACAGACGCTTCCAAGAAAACCTGTGCAGTGCTGTGCTATTTTGGAATACAGACAAGTATTGAACAAAGCATCACACATTCAGACACTGTAGCATGGTACCCACGGACAGAGGTTGAGCAGTACCATGTCATCCACAGATAGAGGAACAATACCATGTGTATGACAGAAATGTTAATAAACAGTATAATACTACAGCTTTCACTAAAATTTGGACTGATGTCCTAATCTGAAATCAGACTTGACAGCCCAGCTCCAAGTTTCTGAGTAGGAAATCTGACTAGTGGGGGGGCATTCCAATTGAAAATTCCCACTTCCTAGTTCAAATGAAATTCACCATCTCTCTCCTAGATGGCCAGGGAACACACTGGTATGGGTTGGCAAGTATGGCTGGGGAAAGGGACGTATGGGCCTCACTGCTAAGACTGTTGCCCCCGTGACCCAGTTCCAGATAACCGGTGGAAAATGAACGAATGAATCATTGCGTTATATAATACTTTTCAGGGTGATGCCTAAACATCAAACCCAAGTATTAATGCAATTAAAAGCAGAGAACTTTGGGTCATCCATTCAGTGAATGGTAGATCCGTTACGGACTTTACAGTTTTACCAATGCTCTTAAAAATATTGGTTATTTTATAGCACTTTACTATGTTGTGTGGTTCCTTGTCAGCTATTGCTTGACAAAGAACCGTTTCATTCTTTGGGCTTTGAAAAGTTCCTAATATGTGGACAAAACAGAAATCTGTAACGTATAGCAGCCAACCCAGCAGGATATTGACAGATCAAGAAAACCTGAAAGTAGCATGTGTGCATGCAGCATGGGTCCTTTTAAAATCAGAAACCCACTGAGATTTCACAAATCTGTTATCACCTATTCATGGGTGTGTATGGAACCCATTACTGATTTAAGTAAATAAATGTTCTTTCTCAGACCTACACATGGATTGTTCTATTGGGAACCAAAAATGGCTCTCCAATGGCATCGCTCTGAAGAACCACATTGACGCCTTTATTTTTAAGAGTGTACTCGGCTCCACTGCCAATAACAGAGTAAAAATGAACCGCAACCTGAAACTGTTAACATTCTTGACATTCATTTGCTTTCTGAGGTGTTGGAAATCTTTCGAAGGGACACACACATTCTTCTCATTTCGTCCATCACTGCATTTCCACCCAAGTTTCCCTTTACCTGCCGCTTGTTCTCCCACCCACTACCTCCATCATCATTTTGCTTACCATTTACTCTTTCTTCACCACTAACTTATTTCCTCCCCACCAATATCTTCAATTCTGCAGCTGAAGTGGCTCACCCAGGAAGACAGAGAGATGTCCATCTGAATTATGGAGCTCTGCTACATGATGCACTTTTATTAATGCGGCCTCTCTCCAGTATACTATACCACACCACTAAGTCCTCACGTCATTTTAAATGTAAGACATGCTCCCAAAATAAGAAAAAACATGTAACCTTGAAGAATGTGTACTAAAATACCTCACAAATTAGTCTCGGGGACCTTTTAGAGTAGACGAAGACGCCAATAGATTGGGTCAATTCAATCACCCAGGTCCTTTTTAACTGTACCACAAATAGTTGGCATCATCTCACAGACTTCTCTGCTCAGTGGTCTTCCCCTGGCAAGCTACCTCACAAAGTGCCACCTTCACTCCCAAACCTCCTCAGCTCAATCACTTTATTATGGCGACTCCATTGCACCCTCACGCCTACGAAACGACTAAACGCGCATCCGTTTCGGGTACCGACTCATTTACTTCACTCCTGCTACTTACCCAAAAGTGCCGACACGCTGTTTGACTATCCGCAGCAAAGAAATGAAAAAGTTAAACGACAGAAGGAACACACGAGTCCTGGAAACTTCTCGTAGCCAACTCCTCCGTGTGTGGATCAAACAGTGAAACTAAAACCCCGCCTACTACCCGGAGCCCTTAGAGATACAAAGTAGGCGGTTCCTCGCCACACCCCCGAAACTGAGCGGCACCAATAAAAAGTAAAAGAGCAACGAGCTCCCGCCTTTTATGAAGATGCCACGCCCACCGAAACGGGCAAAGTAGAGACCATTAGACATTAGAAATAGGTTTATGTTCCCGAAATGATCCACCTTTTCATTTGATCGATTTTATTTTCCGTATCGATCGTAGCCCCGTATCGATCGACAGTCTAGAGAAAAGAAACGTCACTCCTAGCATATCTATTAGCATATCTAATCTGGACTGAATGAATACCAGAAATGATCCTAACAGTTCCCAGGAAGATGCCCACGAAGTCACCAGGGAATATGCCATCCGAGCAGAAATATAGGCATCACTAAACTACTTGAAGAGGACTCAGGGTCAACATAAGACTTCGTATATGTTTGTATGTGTGCGGGACGAATGACCTATGATAAATCCACACCTTGTCTAAAGTTGTTTCCTGCTTTGTACTTGATGTTGTCTGGCGACCTCCGGCGACCCTAAACTGGAACAAGCCGGGTTAAGAATGTTATGTACCAAAAAAAAACAAACAAAAAAAAAAAAACCAGGAAGCTTACTGACTGCGGTCTCTTATTCGAATTCATCCCTCAAGAAAGTATTTCCTCCCAGCTTTTCTTCGTTTCCAAATAAAAGCTGAGAGATACCGCAGCACGCTAAAAAAATCAACCGAGCTATTCACCTATCTAGATTTCTTGCACCCTAGGCTCTTTCGCATGAGTCATTTAACAAGTAGTGGTTAACAGTACCCACTTCGTGCCCAGAAGACCCGCAGTGTGCGTGCCTGGTCGGCGATTTAGAGGCAGTCAGTCTGCTTTCGTTTTCTGAGGCATCTCGAGTTCCTGAGTGTTGTTGGCTGCTCTGAAGTGCAATCTACTGTATGTGGCTGACCGGAGATTCCCGCAGGCTCCCAGACCTGTGACTGGAATGTTAGCGGGGTAGGTTTTTTTTTTGCTTCCACTGTACCTGGCACTGCCACATGCCTGAAACTGATTTACCTCCTTTTTGACAAGAAGGTGATTAAGTGCAGTTTCATAAGATGATTAAATACATCAATCCCCTGTTTTTACACCTCTCATTAAGTGTACTACTACGGGGCCCTTCAGGTAATAAATTAAAATCAGTCACTCAGCATTTTATACAGCGTCTTTCATTTAACGCCTTATCGCAAAGTACATCACGTAATAAACGTTAAATAAATCAATCAGCCTTTGTTTCAAACAGCATCTTTTATTGAATGTATACTCAAAAAGGCGCGCCGTGTAATAAAACTAGAGCTATTTAATCAGCATTTTATATAAGGACGTTTATATCACAGTTGCATCAACAAAGCAGTAAAAGTCACTCATTCGGCCGATCAGTCTTTATTTTATATAGCACCTTTCACCGCCTGATCTACCGTAAGGAGTTTCACCTAACAAATAGACAACCAGTCATTCGTTACTCTGTGTATCATCGAATCAATTATCATGAGACGCTTCAAGTAATAAAACTAGACTCAATCTGTCAGTCTTAATTCTCCACAACACGTTTCAATGAATGGATAAACACCAAACGCTTGGGCATATCGAAACAAAAATATCAATCCATATTCATTCTGAAACTTTCACCGAATGCATACGCTCCTTCACATGATACAAACAGAATCGTCCGTGCGTCATTTTAATATAACACTTCATCGGCAGTGCTGTCGCAGTTGCTTTGACACCATCGTAGAGTCACTCTTTCCCTCAGTCTCTTTCTTTGACATAGCACCTTTCACAAAGGACACTATCACAAGGTGCTTCACATAATAAAAATAGAGTCAAGCAAAAACGATTCATTGAGTGAGTTATATTTGTATACAGTACACACACACACACACACATATATATATATAATCAGTCAATTACAAAATCTTTATTTTAGATAGAACCCTTAACTGAGTGCTTTATCACTCAGTGCTTCACATAATATAATAGAATCCACCAGTCTTTAATTAATATGACACCTTTCACCGAGGTTATTATCATTTTCAATGTATTGCATGTACAATAAGTTAATTAATTAATTTATCATAATTTTATTAACGCCTTTCATACATTACATTACAGTGCTTCCCATAATAAAGACAGAATCAACTAAACCCGATTTACTGAGTGAATTACATACATACATACATACATACATACATACATACATACATATACATTCATATGCTGGATTTATGTCCAAGTGTCTGTTGATGGCGTTTTCATCTGATAGCCAAGACTCGGCCAACTCTCTGGCACTTTTAGTACTGGCCTTAAATTTTACTTTTACGTTGTCCCAGTTGAATGTGTGTCCTGTCGATTTAGTATGTGCATAGATCAAAGATAGTGCGCAACTTAAGAAGAACTTATACACAATAAATAAACTATACAACCCCCCCCCCCCTTGATCATACTGACTTAGTCACCTTCACCCACCCCCCACTGAATGTGTTGCTATATATTGCCTTTGATTCTTGTAAGTCTAAGCATTATCCTCTGATGAAGACCCCTGATAGGGGTTGAAAGCTCAGGAATAAAAAACTATTTTATGATACATGATTCTTTTTTCTCCCTACGTGGATCTCCAGCTGCAAATATGCAAACCGTATCACAGACCTTCTCTTCCATATATATATATATATATATATATATATATATATATATATATATATATATATATATATATATACATACACACACACACACACATACACAGGCGCAAAATATAAATCAATTCATTTATATGTACACACAACACGCCCGCAGACACACAAGGTTTTGTGTTTAATAACTCAGTCATTAACCAGTCTGTATGGCACCCTTCACTAATGGTTTAGCTTAGCACATGGCGCTTCACATCTTTAAATGTTTTCAATAAAGATCTTCAATTTGTATATGGCACCTTTCATTGAAGTCATTATCACAAGGCATTTCAAAAATTCAGTCAGTTAGTTAATTTTTATTTTACAGTAGCACCTTTCACCTGTATAGTATGGTGCTCTAAACAGTATTAAACACGCACGAGTCAAAGGGTGCATTATCTATCTATCTATCTATCCATCCACAGGGCGATTAACATAAAACAAAGTCAATGATATTTTACATAGTACCTTTCATTAAGTGCACTATTAAACTCTTATACTATTATACTTTTTCTATAAGAGAGCGCTTTTCACATAACCAAATAAAGCTTATTATAAATAGCACCTGAGCTTACGGACTATCACTCAATTAATCAGTTGTTATGTCTATATAGTGTACGTCACAGAATATTAGATGACAATGCAAAAGTACAACTGATCAGTCTTTATTTTATATAGCATCTTTCACAGAGTGCATTGTTTTAATGGTGCTTCACAATGCAACAATAGAAATACAGTCCACAATCACTTTTATATAGCACATTTCACGGAGGGCATTATAATGAGGAGTCTCAAATAAGAAGACTAATCAGTTTTATGTTATTTTGTCCGAATAACCACTTTCACGAGACAAAGCATATTTGAGGGCTGTTGAGGTTGCCAAACGATATCAAACTGACAAACTCCTGAGAAGAATAAAACTAACAGTGAACAAGAATTGACACTGGATTTTCTCAGATCAACAACTCCACCCAAAATCACTGGTGTATTACTTTTGGTTGAGTTCGTTTCAAGAGGATTTTAGAAAGTAATTGATGTTAGGAACATAGGGCGGAGCTCAGCAAAAACAGAAGAATCCGTCAAGCAAAAGTTGTCTAGGCACAGTAAAACTCAGCTGGGTCCGCTTCACAGAGTTAATGCAAACACGGAAGGTAGAAGGTGGGAATGTCAACCAACCTTTTTAAAATGTCACAATTTCCTGAGCTTCACAAGTACACCTAGAGGAAGGAGCCGGAGAACGGAACCCATAAAATTAAATATAAACCACGAAGACTTGAGCAGTGGGGCTGTCGGACAGCTAGGAGATCGCCTTTGAGAATTTGCGCCTTTGTCACATGTTTATGTAGCGTTATCCGGATTGGCGTATTGGTGTTGGCGGCTCCGCCAGTCCGTTGTACTGTTTTACAGGAGGCGGGGCGTCACGTCATCGGCGCCTTCGGTCAGAATTTAGCGGCTGCATTTTGAAACTGAACATGTACTATGAGCGCCTAGAAACTGGATAACTGTGATATGCATTGTACTGTATAAATAATTATACTGCATTGTATATTGGAAGTAAAAGCTACATTTTAAAGCAAGTTAAACACATACTGTATATCTCTTTTTGTACCATATTTCTCTCGTCTGATTATTTCGAAAGGGATACGCATAAGGCTTCAGTATGTCCTGCAGTCAAGAACACAATCCCATGGAGGCAAGCGCCCCCTGCTGGAGACAGTTGGGAATATGTGGAAGAACAGAGCTAGTGTGGCCGGGTAGGGGTGTGTGAGCACCAGGACCACCGATGTGCTACTGTGCGTCTGTTTTGAATCGTCGTTCTTAAATGTTCTTTTCAGTTTAAGCGATTGTCTGCATTTATAGGTTAAAGTAACTGCATAGTGGATTCTGAAAGCATTCATATCTCTACACTTTTTTGACAATTTGTTATGCTGCAGCCTTATGTTAAAATCATTTAATTTATTCCTAAGGGTATGCAATACTTACAACAGAATAACAAAGTGAAAACAGGATTTTAGAAATTTTTACAATTTAAGTTAAAATAAAAAATTAAAGTATTACCCTTAAACTACCCTTGACTAGTCTTCCAGTCTCTTCCCCTGAAAAACAACCCCACAGCATGATGCTGCCACAATCATTATTAAACATTGGAATGGTATTGCCTGTGGTGGGCTGGCGCCCTGCCCGGGGTTTGTTTCCTGCCTTGCACCCTGTGTTGGCTGGGATTGGCTCCAGCAGACCCCCGTGACCCTGTTGTTAGGTTATAGTGGGTTGGATAATGGATGGATGGATGGTATTGTATAGGTGACGAGCACTGCCTGGTTTCCACCAGACATGATGCAAATCTTGGATTCATCATCCCAGAAGATCTTATTTCTCACAGTCTGAGAGTCCTTTAAGTACCTTTTTGCAAACTCCAAGTGGGCCTCCATGTGTCTATTATAGAGGAGAGGTATTTGTATGGCCAATCTTTCATAATTCCCAGAGCGATGAAGTGTTGCAGTGATGGTTGTCCTTCTGGAAGTTTCCCCCATCTCCATACAGGCCATCTGGAACTCAGCCAGAGTAACCATTGGATTCTTGGTCACTTCTCTTACCAAGGCGTTTCTCCAATGATTGCTCAGTTTGGCTAGGTAGCCATCTCTAGGAAGAGTTGTGTTGTTCCAGACTTCTACTGTTTAAGATTTATGGAGGCCACTGTGCTCTTGGGAACCTTCAATGCTGCAGACATTTTTGCAACCTTCTCCAGATCTGTGCATTGACATAGTCCTGTTTCTAAGCTCTGCCGACACTTTCTTTAACCTCATGGCTTGAATTTTCCTCTGACACACATTGTCAGCTGTGGGACCTTCTATAGACCACTGTGCACCTTTCCTAATCAGGTTCAATCAATCAAATTGGCCACAGGTGGACCCTACAAGGTTTAGAAACATCTTAGCGATGATCAGTAGAATGGGATGCACATGAGCCACATTTCAATTAGCATAGCAAAGATATGTCTGAATATTTGTGTCAAAGAGACATTTCAGTTTTTTATTTTTAATAAATTTGCAAAAAAAAAAATCCCCAAATCTTGTTTGTGCTTTGTCCACAAGTTTGTCCTGTTTGCCCAAGTCTATTATGCCTTTGTGACCAGACCTCCTAGGCCATAGCCATGACCAGGCCCTGTAATGTTCTCTTCCTTTTGCCATTCCAGTCCTGACTGGCCATCCCATTTCGTTTTTATATTCAATTGAGCAGACCTTCTATATGCTGAAGTGAAAACGTAAGGAGATAAAATCCCAAAAGAAGCAGGAGCTGAAGATGGCTGCACTGGAGGCTTGGCAGAGCATCGCCAGAGAAAATTCTTGGCACCTGTTGATGTCTATGAATCACAGACTTGAAGCTGTCATTGCATGTGAGGGTTTGTGGTGTTGTGGGTCCACAGCTCTCTCTTGGCAAAGGCCAGTTTATTAAATAATCACCGCGCTCGTGGCTTAGCGAGGGGGCGTGGTAGTTGTGGCTACAGCGGGTCTCAGGACGATCTGCGGTGTGGGCGTTTCTCACCTAAGTGCACGGGTAAGAGACTGCCCACATCCGTGATTGTTCCTGGGGCTGCTAATGTACTGTAGTTGCTATGTCCTCTTGACATAAATAGAAGCGCGAGCCGGCTAGGAGGACGGGAAAAAAAAGAATAGATGAGTGGAGAAGAGCGGGAGGTTTCTGGAAGGAAGGGAGGAGAAAGCCTGTGTGTGTGAGAGAGTGCGAAGGTGAACGAGCGAGAGCATGCTCGAGTGCAGCTGGACTGTGGGCCCTAGCGTGGTGTTTAGCTAATCACCTAGGGCAGTTGATTGCAGTCGCTCC
This sequence comes from Erpetoichthys calabaricus, assembly GCF_900747795.2. Lineage (NCBI taxonomy): Eukaryota > Metazoa > Chordata > Cladistia > Polypteriformes > Polypteridae > Erpetoichthys > Erpetoichthys calabaricus. Next base: position 135,173,580 of record NC_041405.2, read on the forward strand.
CACTGAGCATTTGGAGAAGAGCGGGAGTGACTAGTGAGGACGGTGACTCGTCGTGGAAGACAGCGGGAGTCGGGAGACTTAAGCATGTAATCTCCAGCGTGGGAGTCCTGGCCGTGGGAGAGAAGCTAAGTCCCGGTCTGGGATGAGTGTGCGACTGAAGCTAGGATCAGGAGGCCTCCAGACCTGTGTGAGTGTATGAAGGTCAGCTGCAGAGAGAGCGTCTTGCCTGCTGCAGGGCCCTAACGGGAGAAGCAGGTGAGACGCTAATGTAAAAGAAGCACCGGGCTTATAATTGTTTTAAAGGACTGCTTCCAGCGATGTTTTAACCTCTGCTTTTAAAGAATTGTTTTTCTATTGTTTTAAAACCTGTCACTTTCGTTTTATGATGGATTATTTATTTATTTAATGAAGACTTTTTAAAAGGCACTGCACTTTGTGGACTGTGTTTTGTTTGTTTAATAAAGCACTTTTGCACTTTTATACATCATCCTCTTGCTATTGTTGCCTTACTGTCTAGCTCAACTCGGTAACATTATCGACGGTGTAGGGTTCAAGGGCTCCCAAACAGCAGATGGGACCATGGAGCAGAACCCGCATCGTCACAGGCTTATGTAACAAAGTACTGAATATGATGGCTTTAACAGACCTGCCATTGCTGTGTCCTAAACATTATGAGGCCCTGAAAAGGGGGGACCGTGCAGATAAAGTGTTGTCATTTCAATGTGGTGTAACCAAAATATATGCAAATATCCTTAAATGAAAGTTTGCGTTGTGCCCTTTAGATAGATAGATAGATAGATAGATAGATAGATAGATAGATAGATAGATAGATAGATAGATAGATAGATAGATAGAGAGATAGAGACTTTATTAATCCCAGGGGGAAATTCACATATTCCAGCAGCAAAAATATTAAATTAAAGAGTAATAAAAAATGCAGGTAAAAAAAAAAACAGACAATAACTTGAATAATATTCAACGTTTACCCCCTCTGGTGGAATTGAAGAGTCGCATAGTTTGGGGGAGGAATGATCTTCTCAGTCTGTCAGTGGAGCAGGACAGTGACAGCAGTCGCGATGTCTGAATTGTTTAATTTGTAATTTTATATGTGGAAAAGGTGAGTAAATCAAGGAAAAATGTGTGTTTATCCTAAACATTATGGAGGACCCTATATGTCTTCTGCCCCAACTCTTGCCCTCTTATTCTTGCACAGCCGGCAGAAGCAATGCACTGTGGTTCAACGTCATCTGTTACTGACTGTTACTGTTCTTCATTTCTCCTATTAAAGGACATCTCCTCTTTTGTCTGTACCTCAGATAAAGCAATGAGGCAAGCAAGGGGAGCAGGCAATAAACTTTTATTTAGTGAAAATACATTTTAACATTATTAAATATTCTTAATGTGCCAAAAGGGAAAAGGAAAAGGAAGTAAATGAGTGTTACAGATCAATGAATACAATCTGGAATATTTCAGGAGCTGTCATAGACGATTCTGTCCGACACACCCAAATGTGGCTTTGAGTCTCTTATGGTCACATTTCTGTATGGCTGTGTTCTTCCTCCTTCTACTTCTCCTCCTTCCTGGTTCTGCTCCCCCCCTCCCCCCCCCCCCCCCCCCCCCCCCCCCCCCCCCCGCCACTCTCTGTCCAATGACAGATCATGAGGTGTGTGTGCATGCATGAGGATAACCAATGGTTCAAGCTCTTTACACATGTGGAACGTCCATAAAATGACCAGTTTACCAGTTAGACTGCCCTTTTTTTTGACACTGGTGAGTTGCATTCTGGTTAGTTTAGCCTTCTATCTGCTGTCTCTGACAACACTTCTACTTTGTACTGAGATCTAAAGTTCAAGTAAGAAAAGTGCACTTGCAATTAAAGCATACAGTTTTAAATGTTATAAAATATTCTCTATAATCCTTCTTAACAATTTAAGGAATATGAAATACAACATAATAAAATCACATTACTTTATACCATGGGTAGCCAGTCCATTAGCTTAAAGGCAATTTATTTATTTTTATTTTTAATACAGTTGTGAAGAAACATTAAACAAAAAATTATAGTGCAGCAGAATCTGTAACATTTTATAAACTTGAACAGCCGAAGTGGGCATTCACTGTTATCCCCTCTTATTTGCTGATGTCATCCATGAGTTAGCATACCTTCTCCAACTCCTCTCTTGTCTGAAAAATAAAATATAATACAGTCTTGAAATTACCAAAGGAGGCTTGCCCTCCTGAGAGGCACAACTACAGCGTGGCACACTGGCACTCAGGCCCCGAGATTCGTACCAAATCAGAAAACTGGTTCATGCCCACAGTGTAGGTGTGTTTCCCCTCTGAGTATTCTTTGTTGTGCTGCTCAATCCAACGTAGTTTGTCCTCCCACACTATCCGTCTGAAGTCCTCTTCCTCCTTCAAAACATACAAAATGCTTATTTCAGTTTCTTGTCTCTTTAAGATTAGCTGCAGCCCTTACTGTGCCCTGCTGTTCACTTTAATGGGCACCATTCTGTCCTGATGTACTTCTTAATGACACACTCATATAACTGCAAGACAGAGTGGACTCTGTCATTGCCAAAACATCCCATTCATTTCCTTTAGTACAGCTCAAGGCCATAACCAGCCACACTTTCAAATTTAGGGATGTTTTGTGTGTTAATTGGTTTCTGTCACAAAGGATCAGTAGAGAGGCCATCTTCAAAAGTCATTTCCCTGACACTTTAGTAGCCCATCTCCATATAAGAACACTGCTTGGCAGACAATACCAGCTGGGCATAACCTGCTCCCAACCCTCTGATCACCTTTGTGTCGTATTGCTTCTCATGAGTGGTTTTCCATTCCTTCCAGTCGTTGTCCAGTGAAGGGTCTCTAGGACGTGGGCTGGCAGAGTAAACAGAGAACATCTGTCATTACTATATAGATACACCTGCTTATAATGGCAATATATCAATTATAATTAGGTATAAGTGGGAGATAATATCAATCAAAATAGATGATGCCCATATACAGTATAAACAGAAGAAAAGAATAATAATATATTTTAAAGAAAAGAAAATTACAAGGAAAACAATACAACAATCAGCAAAACTGAAAATAGGTACATATATAAATATTGTAGATGCCACACAGGCTGAACGGACATCCCAGCCAGGAAAGGAAGCAGACCCGGAAGGAAGAGATGGACGGACAGCCCCTATAAAAGTAGAGATATCACTAGGGAACTGTTATTCCCTCATCATGCTAGATGGCAGCAGTTCCGGATATCCACACCCAGTGGGAAGCCAGCAGGGCATGATGGGAAATGTAGTCTGGAAGTCAGCCCTACTGAGGTCACGGGGTGCCGCAAGAAGGCGTTGCAGGGAAACCAGCTCCCTACTCTGATAATGAACTTCCATGTGACCCTGAAGTACTTCCATTGGGCAATCGCCCTGGCACCGGAAGTACTCTCAGGTCTGTAATAAAAGGGACCGCACTCCCTTATTCAGGCGAGTCAGAGCTGGGTGGTAGAGAGGCAACACTCGACTGGAGGAGGGCAGTGCGGTGGTGAGAGATTATATTGTGGAGAGAGAAAGACCAGTGTTTTGTGCTTTGTGAAATACTTTTTGGAGGTATTTCAAATAAAACCTTCCTTTATTTGAATAAAGGACTTTCCTTTTGTGATCGTGTCGGGGTTTGGGCAGGCTGTCGCCCGGATGTCCATCACAATATAAATTAACAAAAAATTGAAAAAGAGATAAACTGAACAAAAAGTAAATGGTAAATAATTAAATATGTGGGTCAAACCAAACCTAAACAAAACATAAGTAACAGTCATGGAATTGCAATCTCAAAGAATGTTAGTCCCAGTAAGTTTCAAAAGCACTTACAATAATGCTGACTAGAGGGGGATATTACCATCAAACCCCAGCTGGTAATAAGGGCAAGCACCATATGGACGAGCGTTGTTTTGACGAGTTCTCTGAGCATGTCATTGGAAGTTGCAGCACCAGCAAAAATATGGGTGGGGTGTGTGTTCAAGTTTTGGTACATGACGTCAGCATTGTTGTTTACTATCAACATGTGATGGCAGGCTTGCAGCTCCAGCAGGATCAATCTGCATACTTGGATGTTTGATGAATGGTTCAATGTAGTGAAGCAAATCATCAAACTTGAATGCCGATATGCAAATGTCTTCATGGTGCTTTTCTTCATCCATTTCTTGCAGAGGCAATACACGTGTCACATTTTCCCCATTGTACATTTAAAGGTCTCACATATCATCTTCTGTGTTGCTGTTGCCATCTTTTTTTTTTTAAAACGTTCACAACAACATCAGAATGCACAGAATTATTATTTTTAACATCTAACTCACAACACAGTGAAACCGGATGTTGTTTTCTTACCATGATGATGTTTCGCAATGCCACTTACTTGAAGTATGCATGCAAGTATAGTCAGTATGCTTCTTGTGCAGCAGAAGCATCCTCAAGTGCACGTGTTGTGTAACGTTATGCGTATCCCTGGCCTATCTCTTTATAAAATAAAAAAGTTTATTTCACAAAAAGCTGTGTAAATACATGAAGCTTGTGATGGGCGATCAAGTAAGCTGGATGGAAGGACCAGGGGAAAGAACATCTGCAAGGTGCTAACCTTCCCAGGACGCTAGAGGGCAGCCCTCCTGGGTAGCTGTGTCAGCACGGATTCCCATAGGGCATGCTGGGAGTTGGAGTATGGGACAATTCTGTTGGTTTTCATGGGGGCCATCAGGGGGAGCTGTAGAACCCTATTTTGGGTTTCCATCACACCTGGGAGTGATTCCAGTTAACCCTAATGTGTCACTTGGAGCACTCCCAGGTGTAACATAAAAGGAGCCGCCTCACTCCACTCGGGGAGCCAGAGTCAGGAGGAAGAGGGATGAAGCTTGACCATGGAGAAGTAGAGGCAGAAAGGAGAGGAAAAGAAGACAGAAGGGACTGTGTATTTGGTTCTCTTTGTACCGTGCTATGCTTTGGGTGAACGAGGGGAAAGCACTTAACTACTGAATTAAACGTGCGCTGTGCTGAATATGTGGGCTCTGTGTCGATTGTATTAGGGGTTTGGGGAGCTGTATGCAGGCCTGGCCTTAGGCATAGGCGAAGTAGGCGACCGCCTAGGGCCCCAGCGTCCGGGGGGCCCCGGATCGACGGCAGCCAGGCCCCCGGCCTGCCCCTCCCCTCGCAATGCATTCCAAAAGTTTCAAATATCCCAAAAAATAAAAAAGGACAAAAAAACTAAAAAAGAAAAAATACAAAAAAACTAAGCTGGGCTTAGCTACATACCACCACGTGGTGCCCAGTGGAAACAGTTCAAACTGGCTAAATTGTAGCAGCTAACTACTACGGGCGAAAAAGGGACACAGGGTGATGATCTCGTAACGTTACAAGAAAACGTCTCCTTGGTCTAATTTTCACGCATTTCGCAGAGCTTCCAGGGGGGCTCCGCCCCCCTCAGGGGCCCCTGGACCCTCCCTTTCGCCTAGGGCCCCATAATACCTAAGACCGGGCCTGCTGTATGCAAATAAAAGGCAAACAAACCAAAAAAAGAAACCCAAGGCAAACAGAAATTCATAAAAAGAGCCATAAAAAGCACAAGAACTTCCCAACCTCAGAGCACATTCACAATGAACCACCATGATCTGTGGAAGACCCTCTGGATTTATAGGGTGGAGGGCAGTTCCTAGTGTAGATTGGCTTGTGGCCCTGCCTTTTGAAGGGTGGGGGGGGGTACCCACAAAACACAAGGAATACAGTAAAGGCAACTGATATACCTTGACAAAGCCAAAAATAAAGAATGATGTACCATGACCAGCAAAAATAAAAGAATCAAAAATAAATAAATTAAACAGACAATGAACCTGAATTTGAAGCTACCAGCAGCCATTGGAACAAAATCAGCATGGAGTGAAAAACAATGACATCAGCACATCAAGTCAAGTGAGAGCAGTCATGTTCAAAAATGTAGATTAAGCAAAGTACCTCTGTTTAAAAGCAGCATTAACATACATCACAACAGGATAGCACTTGACTGCATTTAAAACAAAAGCTATGAAAATGGAGCACATTCTGAATTGGTCAGAAATGGATATTGATCACATTTAACATGAGTGGAAACAAAACTGCAATTTCTCTTCACATACATCAATCAATTCAAAGAAATGGAATAATGTAGGGCAGTGGCACTTTTCAGGTAAGCAAAAGGAAAGCCAGCTGTCACACCTTTAAAACATGTCATGTCTCCTCTTAATCCTCCATCCATCCATTACCCAACCCGCTATATCCTAACTACAGAGTCACAAGGGTCTGCTAGAGCCAATCCCAGCCAACACAGGGCACAAGGCAGGAAACAAACCTCGGACAGGCTCCTCTTAATTTAGTGAATTTCCCCTTGGGATTAATAAAGTATCTATCTATCTATCTATCTATCTATCTATCTATCTATCTATCTATCTATCTATCTATCTATCTATCTATCTATCTATCTATCTATCTATCTATCTATCTATCTATCTATCTATCTATCTATCTAATCTTTTTTTGCTTAAACTATAAAGGCTCAGCTCTTTTAATCTTTCCTCATAACTCATCCCCTGTAGCCCTGGAATCAGCCCTGCTGCTCTTCTCTGGACATTTTCTAGCGCTGCTATGTCCTTTTTGTAGCCTGGAGACCAAAACTGCACACAGGACTCCAGATGAGGCCTCACTTCATCAGTCACCGTCTTTTCATTTTTTTCTTGTTGGGTCTTTACACACAGTTTTCATTCTGCACACTTAAAATTAAAGGTTCCAAAGTGGTCCTTCAAGGCAATGTCTTAGGGGAACTATTTTTAGCTCCCAAAAGAACCATCCACATGAAGATTCCCAAAAGCACCTTCATGCTTTAATAGACTACTTTGTATTGTAGTCTATTATTACTGTCCATCCAACAATAGCCCAGCCAATTCTGTGGTGTGCCACCCCCCAAGAATGTGCCACTCTAGTCAATTGCCTATATTGCCTATCAGAAATTGCCATTGTATACAGATATAATCTACAAATGAAAGACACTTTAAATGGCCCTTTGAGAAAACTAACAGTCATTGTGCGCCATATGTAGCCTGTTTTGAATTTTGATGAATCAGGTTGCTTTTAAAAAGTCTATGGGCTGGATTCGGCCCACTGGCCTTGGCTTTGACACCCCTGGTAGAGCATGTGTTGTATCAAGTAAAATTATTTCAATGGCTGGATCTGTAGACTCAGACATCTCATCAGCTTTAGATAAAGAGCATCATTTGGTGAAATTTAAGAAAGTCATATCATGCCTGTATATGGATGGTAACTGTACAGAAACAGAAAAGGAAATAAAAAGGTGACAGAAACTAGGGAATCCATTCCTGGGCTCCCGGGATTCCCGAACATTTTTCATTCACGGGAATTAAACTGCTGTAATTCCCGGGAAAATGGGAACGTCCAAGCTCACATATATAACGTGTAAAAGTGTAAAAATCGATCAAGAAATAACAGAGTTATAATTGAAAATAATTAAGGAGGCGCAATTGCTGCAGATTGCACTTCATCAGACAACAGCTTTGAACAGCAACTTGAAATTGCAATGCGTCAGTCTGTTTCATCCGCATTATCTGTGCCAAGAAACTTGCCATCACAGAATGATGACAAGAAACTGGATGCATCAGTAAAAGGTGAAATGGCGGTGTTTCAGAGCAATGGCAAGCGCGGGCGTTGTTTAGAACAAGTGTATCAGTATCTGATGACTGTGCCGCCTACTTCAGTGGAGGCAGAGCATGCTCAGCGGCTGGCGTACTTCTGCACGAAGGTGTGCTCTCACACGGACGACCGTACACTGGACATGTTAATAATAATAATTCATTATATAGTGCTTTTCTCAGTACTCAAAGCACTATTCACACAGGGAGGAAACGAACCCACAATCTTCTTATTGCAAAGCGGCAGCTTTATCACTGCACCACCTATGAGGACATTGTACTTTCTATGCTCTTATTACCACAACTAAAGATACATGTACTTATATGACAGCATGAACTGCTTGTAGATAAGGTTAGTCTTTTATTTGTGTCAACATATTGCAGTAGTTTTATTAAAAATAAGTGTCAGTCGTTCTAAAACCACATGTGAGATGCCCGGGAGCCTGGGATTCCCAGGAATGAAATGCGGGATTCCCGAATTCCCGGGAATGGATAAACCCGTCTGGGAATGGATTCCCTAACAGAAACTAAATAGCTGCTGACAAGAAGAAAATATAATAAAGTCTCAGGTGTAAATAGGACCAGTGAAACATGACAAAAGAAAAGAAAGGAAAGAAAGACAAAGAGATGAAACCAAAGTCCCAACCAGGGGCAGCGGTGAGGAACAAGCAGCAGGAGTAAAGCTCACTTCCTAAATATAAATTAAAAAAAAAAAAAACACAAGGACACAAACTCAAACTGAAGTCATGCCACTGCACTGGAAAATGGAAGAGAAGAGAAAAAGCAGTAAGTTGTAGGCATGTAAGTAGTAGTTAGCAACAAATGATTAAAGAAGGATTGAAGAAACTGGATACAGAGAGCCACTTACTTCAGTGTTGATCTGCTGGCCATGACGGACGTAGAAGAAGAAAACAGCAAATGCCGAGACAAAAAATCTGGTTGAGGTTAAAGACTGCAGAATCCTGCCACAAACAGCAACTTATTCGGAGTTGATCTGCAGGCGATCATTTATAAGACTGCATGACTCAGTTGAAATGAGCTGGAAAGGCTGATACGGGAAATTCAGAAGCCATGTGATTCAGGGGGGTTAACGGGAATGCTGCTATTTTAAGGAGGAGGTGACTTCACCACAATGAGGAAATTATTTTACCATTTCTAAGGAGATGTTATGAAACCTTTATGCCTTTATGCTCGGCAATCTGGTGTCTGATCATCTGAAACGATTTCCTAATGCATAGCTGTAGAAATAGAAGAAAATACAGTATATAACACCCATGTTAATGTTATAATTCCAGCAGAAAGCATTAAGGGGTGACTGAGAGAAGGCAAAATTCAGAATGAGTACATGCTCATGTTTTAAAAGAGTGCACGGGGTTTGACTGGCATGTGTTGAACGAGCTTTGGGGTAGTAAACCAAAACATTAGTGAACTTACTGCTGCGTTACTGAAAATATTCTGACCGGATGCATCATGGTGTGGTTTGTTAACCTAATTGTCAGGATTGCAAACTCCTCCAGAGGACTGGCCATACAGCTTCTAAAATAATTGGGGCTGACCTTCCACTGCTTCATACCATTTACTCAACCAGATATCTGAGGTGAACTGCATCCATCATCTCTGATGACAGCCATCCAGCTCATCCCCTGTTCTCACTTCTGCCTTCTGGTATGCGCTACTGGAGCATCACCACTCACTCCATCCGGTTCAGGAACAGCTTCTTCTGCAGGCCATAAGGTCACTGAACTCCAAGTAACCTGATCCTCCCTGCCCTGCACTATGTTCTGTGCCCACCAGCTGGTTTGTTTATAATTGTATTGCACATCTCTTTGTCTTATTTACTTTTTTACTTATTTGTCTCTTGTCTTATTTACTTTTTTTATTCTATCTATCTATCTATCTATCTATCTATCTATCTATCTATCTATCTATCTATCTATCTATCTATCTATCTATCTATCTATCTATCTATCTATCTATCTTCCGCTACTCTTATTGATTTACTTTATTTTTTATACATTGCTGCAACTGTGACACAAGAATTTCACTACACTAGCAGTGTATGTGACAATAAAGATCTCTAATCTCACTTGTGCACTTCAACAAATGGAAAAACATACAAAAATTGTTTTCTTCTGATTTGTAAATATCATCTAAATAAATAAATAAATTGATTTTCCAATCTGCTAAATGCAATTCATTGTCAGTGAGTTATTGTGCACAAAGCACCTTATGATAATGACCTAAATGAAAGACACTTTATAATGTAACAAATAATTAATTCCATTTTATTATGTCAAACACCTTTTGATAAAGCACTTAAGTGAAAGGTGTTACAGAAAATGAAAATTGATAAATTAAGTTATCGTAAGTTCTTTGTAATAATAACCTAACTGAAAGATGCGTAATAGAGTCATAGCTAATTATTTTAATTTTATTATGTTAATGGCTCTTTGAGTTCTTAAACTAACCTGCAGTTCTTTGGAATGTCGGAGGAAAACTGGAGGAAATCCAACTCAGATATGACGTGAAGCTGGGAACGGGAGACTCAGAAACAAAAACTGGCTTTATTTTTAAGAGATTACACAATCATTTCTAAAGAACTGCCTTAAAAGAAAACCCGCCCCTTTGCATAATGTCATGCAAACACCCAAAGTGGGTGTGGAAAGCTAACGGCTTGGCGCTACACATTCTCTATTTACAAGTAGGGTTGCATTCTGCCAAGCTGCACGAAACTCACCAGGATCACAAAATAGATGTACTGCCATATTTCATTTTTAAGCAGGAATCTAGAGTATGATTTCGCCATTTCCTAAGCACATTGCCTAAGGCCCGTTATGATTCTCTTTGCCCCTTAGTACTATTATTCCCCAAACACTGCTGGAAAATATTACGTTTTCACATTGCCTCACAGCAAAAACATCCTCACATGAAAATGATGTCACATACCATGAACCAGTAGCTTACAATGCACGGTGGCTCCCCCGAGCAGCCATGAGTCGAGGTAATTCTTGGTAGCGAAAACCAATCAGATCGCTTTCTGCTCCCAAGATTCTACCAAGAATTGAAAGCTCGGGCCAATCAAAACAAGAAATCGACAGCAGAAACACGAAACGAAGTTTATAGCATTCCATGCAGTTTTTGCCCAGCGGTATACATGAGGCAAACAGGAACATTGCAACGCCGTCAGAAGGAAGGACTCACGATCACAGATCTATACGCATACAAAATCAACAGGACATACAGTACATTTAACTGGGACAATGCACAAGTAAGATTTAAGGCCAGTACTAAAAGTGCCAGAGAGCTGGCCGAATCCTGGTTATCAAATAAGAACGCCATCAACAGACACTTGGACATAAACCCAGCATATGCAAACTTAAGTAGAACATGTTCATAATAAATAAAACGTTACGACCTGTAGCCCATATATATGCTGTTCTACAGCACAATAAGAATCGTCTGAGAATTAAAGGTGTATGTCTATTTTATAAGCATGTTTTGTAACATCAATGTTAATATCGAGTATAACTGTAATTATTCTGTATTAGCATTGATATGAACGATTTGTGAAATTAGTGTTAAGTATAAAAAATTAAACTATGATTATACAATTCAATGTTTATTATATTTATACATTATTATATCTGTCTTTACACGTTTTGCTCACATATTTAATAAATGTAATAAACTGCCCCAAGAATTCAAAAATGTGTACATGAATGTAAATATTTCTGCACAAACCGACACTCGTGAGTAACATTTTTAGAAAGTTCAAAATTAAACGCAAATCGCAAAGCGTCTGTGTGCAGACTTGAACAAGCTTTTGCAGAATACATTAACTGACAAGAGGCTGGCCCGCCCTTTCTGAGTTTTGGTAGCCAACACGAGCCGTGATTCGCCAATTCGTGGTGGCCGACCGAGCCATCATTGGCCAATTCTTGGTAACCGAACCGGGCTGTGAATGGTCAACTCTTTTTAGCCGATACGGGCCGCGATTGGTCCGAGCTTTCAATTCTTGGTAGAATCTTGGTAGCAGAAAGCGATCTGATTGGTTTTCACTACCAAGAATTACCTCGACTCATGGCTGCTCGGGGGCGTCTGCTGTCCCGCAGTTAGGAGACCCGGGTTCGCTTCCCGGTTCCTCCTTGCGTGGAGTTTGCATGTTCTCCCCGTGGTTTTCCTCCGGCTCTGAGAAAAGCAGATGGTGGCAAACACAGGCTGTGACAGCTGCAGTCAATAATGTTTAAACATTTAAGACAAACTCTTCAAATTTTTCATTGCATAAAATATGCATATCAATCCAATGTCAATTATGATCTTTAAGCATCTTAGGAATTGTGATTTTACTACTGGAAAGATTGTTTTATTTACTAGAAAGAATTAAAAAAGAAAATGTGCCAAAGCAAAACATGTACTGCGTGGAAAAAATTGGTTTACAAATGGAGAGGAGCCACTAAACCATATAAATAAAAATGTAACTATGCTATGCTGTTTATAGCGCTACATTATGTGCTATCACTCGCAAAATCAGCACCTGTTCAAATGTCAGAATTGACTGTTATGGTGGTAATTAAGCTGGTGTGACCACCAAACACCAGACACAATTCAACCAAACACAGTATCAGGTTCAAAAAAATAATATTTATTTAACAACTGCAATTTGACAGGCTCGCTTTAGTCCAGCACAGTATAATTATTTCAATAAGCACACTATGTGTCCTTCCAATCCTCCTTTGCGAGCTCTGCCCTCTACATCCCGACTCTGACTCTGAGTGGCTCCTTTAATGTGGGGTCTGAGAGTACTTCCGGAGCCACAATATTGCATGCTAGAAGCACTTTCAGGCCACACGGAAGCTGCAGGAAGCAGGAAGGTTCTCTTCCCACAGAACCCCCCAGTGGTACCCAAGGACCCCAACAGGGATGCCCTTCCACACTACAATTTCCAGGCAACCCTGCAGGTGCCCAAGTTGGGAGTAAGCCTAAGGAATACTGCCACTTCTAGCAATGGGGGATGGATTCTTCCCAATATCCAACCTTCCTCAGACCAACCATTCCTCATTCATCCCAGCTGGGAAAGAAATTTTGGATCATCCCGGCTGAGTTATGCTTCCGCTCCTGTGGCCCTTCCGTTATGGCCCCTTGCCTGGTGGGGAATTATCCTGAACCCAAGTCTGGATGCCAATCCATCCTTTCTGTCACTTACACTGGACACATCATGATTTGGGCACCTCTTGCTCTGAAGTGGAAGTATCCACCATCTCTTCAGAATCAGCAAACTCTTCATTACAAGGCAGACACCTTAAAGGTAATAACATTTAACCATGCAGGTGAACCTTTTGGAATTGTTGCAGATGTCTAATAAATTGATTTCCTACCATTTTCTGCACAGTGACATTCCTAGAAAGAGAAAGCTACCCACTAGCTGTGCCACCACCCGGTATAATGCCTTAATTGTGAGTATATTTGCCATTGTGTGCATTTTTCCCATTAGCTTTTAGCTGTCCAATTTTGTTCAGCACACTTTATTTTTGGCATATGTACACTGATTTATACTTTATTAATCTAGTGAGCATGTACTTTGGAACAAACAGGGCTTCCAAGGGCAAATCCATAGATAGATAGATAGATAGATAGATAGATAGATAGATAGATAGATAAGAAAGGCACTATATACTTTAATAGAAGAAATATATAGTTCTCTGGTTTCTCGATAATAATGGTCATTATTAATATGGTGCAAAACTTTAGAAACTGGTGTGATGTCTTCTTCAGTCTCAGAAATTTTGTATATTTTTGGCTAAAAAAGGTAGCAATAGCCTTTTTGACTTTATATTTGGTTAGCTTTCTGGTTTAGGCAACAGTTTATTTTGAATTAATTTGGTATTTCAACGTACTATTCATCTCCTGGGGTGGCACGGTGGCGCAGTGGTAGCGTTGCTGCCTCACAGTAAGGAGGCTTGGGTTTGCTTCTCGTGTCCTCCCTGTGTGGAGTTTGCATGTTCTCCCTGTGTCTGTGTGGGTTTCCTCCCACAGGTTAGGTGCATTGGCGATCCTAAATTGTCCCCAGTGTATGCTTAGTGTGTGTGTGTCCTGTGGTGGGTTGGTGCCCTGCCCGGGATTTGATCCTGCCTTGTGCCCTGTGTTGGCTGGGATTGGCTCCAGCAGACCCCCGTGATTCTGTGTTCGGATATAGCAGGTTGGAAAATGGATGGATGGATTCATCTCCTGATCCTGTTTGTCAGCTGCTTTTGCAGCAGGGAAGTTTGGATTTTAAAAAGCAGGTGGGCTTTGCCTATTCTGTGATCAAGGTGAACTGCTAGTTATTTGGTCTGGTGTTTAAAGGAGAAAAAGAATATTTTCTCTTTATCTTTTTTATCTGCGTCACAACAGCCACCCGATTCTTTCAAGTAACCTTTACTTTGTATAGTGACTTTCACAGACAATCCAACTGTATATTTTACATTCAAATGTCCCAATATGGATTACAACTTTTCCTCTCTCTTATTCTTTTTTTAAATATATTAAATTATGTGGACACAGTGGCTTCAAGTTAATAATTCCTCTTATGTTCTAACTGATAATTGTTTTCATGCAAGATTCCTAGTAGCTATGAAAAGAGCAGCTATCCTTGCGTTATCCTGTTTGATTTGGAGTTCTTCATTTGCAATGTTCAGGTTTGTACCCTTGTCCTGTAACTTTTGTTTCAAAACAAACTGATGTAGAGAAAAGCCAAGCAAAATGACACCTTTTATTGGCTAACTAAAAAGATCACAATATGCAAGCTTCTTGCCTGAAGAAGCTTGCATATTGTAATCTTTTTAGTTAGCCAATAAAAGGTGTCATTTTGCTTGGCTTTTCTCTACATTCATAATGGCTAACACAGTACAACACCCTAGTAATAAAAACAAACTGATGTAACTCAATTATGTTGACCTCTTTAGTAAGTCTCTTTGTACAAAAACATCTCATCAGTGAGTAAATGTAAATGACATGTTTTTTTTCCTTATTCTTAACAATTAAGAATTCAGAATTTATATAAATGAGTAAAAAAAACAAACAATTCAGACTAAAAGGAGTAATGACATCTTTTGTGAATTCCCATGCACTACCTTTACAGATGGTGGTTGGAGTGAAATTCTGCACCCACCTTGGCCTTTGGAGGACTACCTGTCCACGGGCCATATTGATGTGCCATGTTTAAATTGTCAGGCCACTGTGTGTCCCTCCATCACCCATTCAGTTCAAGCATACGCACATGTACTACTCACACAGTCCAGGAGGATAATGAAGTCAGACGAGAAGGAGCCACCTATGGAAACTTTTATATGCTTACTAGCCAACCCGCGGCGTAGCATACGCCTCATAATTATGTATTGATGGATGAACACTTCCTGAACGACACAGTTGTCCAAATGGGGTGGGTTTGTGGACACCACTGTGAGTGAATGAAAAGATGGACCTCTGGAGAGAGCAACATACAATTGTCCGTGACTGAAAGCGGGATCGTCTGTGACGATAGAGGCCACTCTGGTGAAAGTTACTTCGTCGGTAGGGATAAGTTTCAGCACTTGTTCATTAAGGTGTAGCGAGTCTTCGTTGGGTGACGCTTAATATAGCTTGCGTACTGAGATGTTCTGGAGTCACAGTTGAGAAACACTTTTTTAATGTCTTTTAAGCACAGGGAAAAAAATTAACATGTGAAACAGCCGTAATGTAATAAGGCACCAAGAAAAGTAACATTGCAATAATGCACGCTACGACCCGATCGCTGTAAACAGAAGTGAAAACAAAATCGAGCCCGGTGCATTCTTTAACTGCCATGTAGCGCAGTGGTAGTGTTGCTTTGCAGTAAGGAGACTGTGGAAGATTTTGGGTTCGCTTCCCGGTTCCTCCTTGTGTGGATAGCGCTTTGAATACTGAAAACACCGGTATATCAATGTAATAAAGTATTATTATTCTTATGTGTCCAGCGCTCTCTCTCTCTCTCGCACGCGCCTGTATGTGTGTGTGTGTCGCTCGCTCACTCGCTCGCACGTGTTCCTGCAGGCATACATCGCTGTCTGAAAGGGGTGGTTTTGAGGAAACAACAGTAAGTGAATGAAAAGATGGAACTCTGGAGAGAGCAACATACAACTGTCCGTGACTGAAAACTGGTTTTGGCAGATACATGCATATCTTTTTGAAAGTTTGGCCCTGTGCCATATTAATTGTCATCGCAAAGGCCGATCTAACAGGAAATTGCCTTTGTGTAAAAATAAAAGGCAAATTATCCACAACAAACAAACTGTTTTACACGCTGCATACCAACCCGCCGCATACGCCGCATAATCACGCCGCTGTTTAAATGTTTTTAAGCAGAGGGAAAAAAATTAACATTTGCAAAATCCATAACGCTGCTTTCAGTAAGTACAATGCACACGCGTTTAATTTGTCGGCCACTTTTTGCCAGCCGTCTTTTCTGGTTTGGGCTGCTTTTGCAGTGTTACCGCTTGTGCATATTAAATCTTGAAATCCTTCGAGTAACTAATTAACTAACTAACTAACACCCACCCACACACACAGCTTGTGTGAAAAAAATGCGCTCGTACTTTCATAATTTTGTTGCAGCCTATCAGAGACTTGCTGATCATGTTTTCTAGACTCAATGTATATTGGCTTTTCACTCAGCGCGGGGGCACGCATTCATCTCGGATTATTACATCCAGCTAGTCTGCTAGACTAATCTGCTACACGGCTGCGTTTGAAAAACCGACTTATCCCTGATGAGTTTCACCGGCATTAATGATTAGGAATCTGGTTGGAACAAAACCCTGCAGCCACAGGGGTTCACCAGGACCGAGTTTGGGAAACACTGCTGAACACAGACGAAACCGACTCAGGTGAGGAGTGGGGGCGGGCAAAGTAGTTGCAGCTATTGATTATTCAGTGTTGTTTGCCTGGGTGTCTGATCTGCTCAACGGGATCAGAAATAAAAGGAAAACAATGTGATGGCAATGTCACAGGTGATCCTGTGGTATAGCAGGTCCACAGCTCCCATTCAAAAGGCCATTTTTAAATAAATAATCATCGCACTCACAGCGTAGCGAGGGGTGTGGAAGTGTGTCTGAAATAGTTTCCGGGTGGAGTCGTGCTGCGGGCATTTCTCCCCTGTGCGACTGACAGTAGTGGAATCAGGCACAGAGAAGGTCAGCTGCTGAGAGAGCGTCTTGACTGTTGCAGGGCCTGCATCAGTGAAGCAGGTGAGACGCTAATGAAAAAGAGGCACAGGGTTATTGGTTTTTAATGACTGCTTCCTTCATTGTGTTTTAACCTCAATTGTAAAGGATTGTTTTAAGGATCCCATGGGATACCCCTCGCAAACTGTTTTAGACGCTGCATACAGCGATTCACATCTGCGAGAAACATACCTCTATGAACAGTCACCGTGGCTCAGAGGTGCATGTGGACTCTAGCTCAGACAAACATAAATGACGCCATGTTTTCCGAGTCGTCGCGTCTGAGTTGGTGGGCATGGCTCTGCGAGTTGTCGTCATATCCAATGGTCTTACAGTTGATGGACGTGGCTCCATCCTGCATGCACCATGGGTGTCTTACTTGTCGGCGGCTTAGTGAATTATATATATAGATGGTTGTGAAGCGGCAGTTCATTCACCTGTTAGGCAACTGGATGTTTGGCGAAACAAAAGGTGACCAGACTGTCAGCCAAGGAACTGGATGTTCATCTGTAAAACATTAATAGAGGTAGGGACTAAGCAGCCCAGAGATCTGGGGAAATGTGACATGGGCTAGTGACATTAGAGTGGCTCAGGTGTGTATGTTTGTCTAATAAAAAAATTGTTCACACTGAAAACCACGTTGTCCCATTTGGGGTCACAGAGAGCAATGATGGCTGCTTAGTGACTCACCCTGGAGTAGAAAAATAACAAGGAGAGCTCTAAATAAATACAAAGATACTGGCAACCATACAAATTTTAAGGCTGCCACCAAGGACTTAGTCTGTGGGGGAATATGGATTCATTCAGGATATCTGGGCATTTATTTACATCTTTAAAATCTTTAAAATGTCACAATCAAAAGGGGCATAACAGATTGCAGGGAGTTTTAGATGCCCCATAGTTTTTCAAGCTTTAAGTCAGCCCCCCATGCCCCGACCCCACTAACTGCAGTGCAGAGTACCGCTTATAGAATAGATGCAGGCAGCACAGCTTCCTCCTAACTTCAAGCTCAAGGCTTGTATATTGTGTCCAATATATGATCCTCCATTTGTCCCAGACGCTGTTCATTGAAGGGTCTCCAGTGTTTCAGTCATAGCCAGTGGTCTCAGCTCACTTATTATCAAAGATAACAGGCCTTGGCTTCTGTTTATAAGTTTTGCTCAGAGACCCAAATTCAGTTGAGAAATCCTTTGCATTGGCCAACTGGCTTTCTACCTTAACTGATCATCAGATAGTGCAGTGCTTTTTAACCCTCACAGTCAGCCCTTATTTATGGGTGAGTATATTCACAGTGGAAATATAAAAAATGTCAAATGGAATTTAAAATAACCTCTGCTCACACATTTGGAGTGACATGGCACAGTATCTCACCAATCCAGAGGCCTCCCTATCATTCTGTGTGTCATTTGCATGGTCCGCCCGTGTAGGTGTTGGATTTTCTTCCAGTGCTGTGGTTCGCATCCTAATATTGTGTGGTAGGTAGGTAGGTAGGTGGTGGGTCTCATCAGCAAGCATGTGAGTCAGCATACAGAATGGAAATGCAACGGCTGGCAGACTGATGGAAGTGCAACAATCTGTCTCTTAACGTGGACAAGACGAAAGAGATGATTATTGACTTCAGGAAGGCCTATGCTCTCCACACTCCACTGGACATTGAGGGCTAAGCGGTGGAACTGGTCAAGGGCCCCACATGTCTTGATGTGCACCTGGCAGCTCACTTTACTTGGTCAATTAACATCACCTCCATAGCCAAGAAGGTGCAGCTGCGTCTTCACTTAATTTGTTGGTTGAAGAATGCAAGACTACCTCCACCAATTCTCACCTGAGGCTGCTAAGATGGGCTCAGCTTCCCCACAATCTTGAATTGGGTGAAGTGGGTTTGAAAAGTTTTATGTTTTGGTATAATATTTTTTTACTACTGAATAGCATGGTGGGCACCGCTGCTCCCTGACAACTCCAGTAATAGAAGTTTAAATCCCAATAAGGACAGCATCAGAGCAAGTTGGCACATTGCCTCCTTCTCCACCTGGTTACTCTCCTTCATCTTAAAGCAGGGAGGATTTATTGTGGACTCAAAGTTGGTCCAGCATGAGATTGTGGGTGTGTGTGGGAATGTGCCCTTTTGATGGCATTGTGTGCTCTTTGGGGCTGCCAACTGCCTTGCAGTCAATGCTGAGTAGGGTACATTATACAGTGACACTATATAGGAATAAGTGGGTATGAAAAATGGAGGGGTGATCTTTTTCGCCAGTGAACTCTGGTTTTCATATCCTAAAGGCATGTGTGTTAAGTTCATTGGCAACATACAAGTGAGTGAGCACTGCAAGAAATAAAATCTACGCCAAGCGAAAAGTATTTAAATCATGATATCAAGTCTAGTTTTCCTTACTGTAAGAATTATCGACTTACCCAAATATGTGTATTTCCGAAAGCTTACTTAAGAATTTTTTCAAGTAAATTTTGTTTATCCCTTTGACAGATTTTTCTTTTTTTTGCTAAATACAAACAAAACAACTTCCATTTAAAGTTATTTTTTCTGGTTATTGAATATGCATGTTTTGCAATCTGGGTGTGTGTGCATCAAGGTGTGTTACAAAGAACTGGCCTCTTTTCAAGGGGTAGAGCCATATGCTTCCATTCTGTGCTCTGAGATGAACTGGGCAGGCTTGTGCCCATATACAATATATTTACAGTGTGTATGTTGTGATATGGACGCCCGACCCGACACAGACTCACACTGAAGCACGTGTAAAACACAAAGGACTTTTATTTTTCTTCACCTATGGGGCAGGTCTTCCCCATGAACCCCACAAGCAATACACAGTCCCAAAAGCACTTAACTCCACACAACACAACCCTTCCTCTGGCAAAACCACTCTCCCAGGCAACCTCATCCTCTTCCTCCCGATTCTGGCCCTGAGTGGTGGATGCTGGCCCTTTTTATAGCCCACCCAGAAGTGCTCCAGGTGCTTGATCACCTGTTTCTAATTGCACTTCCGGGCGGGCTGTATAGTTGTCCGGGCCACCTCAGGGACCCATGCAGCACCCCCTGGCGGCCACCCCAGATCCCAAAAGGGCTGTGGAGAACTCCATCTCCCATGGAGCCCTGCAGGAAACTGAGGCACCAATGTCAGCCAGGGAGGCTGCCACCAAGCGTCCCGGGGGAGGTACTGAGACACCCATGGTTGCTCCCCCGGAATATATGTAGAAGGGGTGTCCCGGCCGGGAATATGCCACAATGTATAGAATATGCATCAAAAGACAGATAGAAAGACAGATTTTAAAGGCACCCTATAATGAACATTAAAACAACTGTGACAAGAACAAGCCATTCAGACCAACAAGCTCACCAACCCTGTTCTCTTAAATCCTCCAAACTAACATCAGGTCAGGTTCTGAAGGACCCTATAGTCTTACTCTCCACCACACTACTTGGTAATTTACTTCATGCGACTTTGGTTCTTTGTGTGAAGAAAAACTTCCTAGCATTTGTTGCCCAGGGTTCTTGTTGAAGAATTTATCTTGAAGTAACTAACCTAGATGAGATCTCAATGACTGCAAGTACATACATCATTTTCTTTTCAACTAATCTAGATAACAGTTTCATCGTCTCACTGGATTACATCTTTTTGTTTAATCAAGGGTTGTGTTTAGTCGTATTGAATTTCCAAAAGGCAGTTTTTCCCCATTTACTGTATATATACAGGCTAAGCCATGTACTTTGGCTAGTGTTTATTAAAGCTCTTTGCCTAGACTTTAACACTTTTAGTTTCATATTCTAAAGAATGGCATTTCAGATTTTTTTGGTTTGTTATGAACCTGTGAAGCCCAGGATAATTCATTAATATGTGTGACCAATAACCAAGTAATGAGTTGAGTGAACCACAGCACATGAACACACAAGCCCACCTCATTGCAATTTGCAAGTCAAGCCCCGTCTTGTTTAATGCACAACCACAAGGACAGCATCTGTACACAGCAGCCTCTGCGGTGCAAATAACTGAGACTAAGATTGTGCATCACCAACATCCAGCCCCGCCTACAAACATCCAGCCCTGTTCTGTTATGCAGGCTGAGGTGTGGTCTACGTGGGATGACTACCTAGAGGATTGGCTGTTAGCACCAGCGATGCACATTAGCACATCATCATACACACAAGTTTTCATGAAGCAGTTGTAACTTGCATTTTAGACAAATATTTGAATAAAGCATTGTGTATAATTACATATCCTATTTTTTCTTGCTTTAATATTGCTGGAACAAATGTGTAAAAGAGTAAAATTAGCCATTTGCATTTGAAAGTATAGTGAAGTAAAACTGAAAGTAGACAGAAAATTTTAAACGAATAAAGCAAAAATATTCTTCAAACATATTCAAGTGGAAGTATTTCTATTTGTTTAATGTACAACACTGGTGATAAATAATCAGATCAGAAATCAGCAGGATGGATGTACTTAACTTCATCAGTCAATATGGGATGCAAGAATACATTGAATTTACAAATAAAGTAATTTTTGTAATGCTTATATGAATATATTGTGACTGATAGTGGTGCACTTTCATTCTCTTGGGGTGGTTCTGCCTGTCAAACAGCAATTCAATATAAAAAAATACAAAATATACAAAAAAAAACCCAGTGTATCAGTGAGGGATCAGCTGTGGAAGGTAGCACGTATGGCAGCTGTCTCACGATGTTTGAAGGCTTTAAAGCCCCATCACTTACATGCTGTTCTGTTGTCTCTCTGTCCTCTCTAGAACACCTCCTGCTCCGCTCCAGCCACTGCTCCTGTCTCTCTTCAGCTGAACGCTCCCGAGGAAGACGTCTTCAAGGTCTTTTAACCTGAAGGGTGATCACTGCATGGAGTAAGGCAGACTAGGCAACTAGGAAGTTGTTACGTTTGCTGTGTGTTTGCTGAATAAAGCCCCAATATTGTTCCCTCTCTTTGTTCAGTTTTCTCCTGCCTGTCTTTCTTATGCAACTCAGGAACCCAAATGTGACAAGATTTAGTTTATATAGCCTGGTGGCACAGTTTTAGCACAGCGCCAGGCTCCTGGATTTAGATTCATGCTTGCTGCCTATCTGGAATCTGAATGCTGTCCCTGTGTCTATATGGTGTTTTTCTAGGTTTTCTTCCCACATCCTAAAGGCGTGCAGGCTATTTCAGGTTTGTCTTACTTTTTTCTGATTATTCCAAATTTTTCCCTTTGTGTAAATGTATCAGTTATGGCTTGATGCCTCTTCAAAGTTTGGTGCTTGTTTTGTACTCAGTGCTGCTGTTCAGGTCTCCCTGCAATCCCTGAACTTCAATATGTTGGTTCCATAATCTATGGAAGGGTAAGCATATTTTGAATAAAGCATTAGGTACACGAATAAGTCTGAAGTGAAGGTTTATTAGATATTTTTAGATACTAATTCAAATATCAAACCAATGTTCATAACCTTTTCTATTGTCTATTCTTCTCCCAAGTCATGTAGGGGTTTTTGCCCCGCATCCACAGCCTAAACTCATTTGTGGTCTAAAAAAGAAAAGAAAACATTATAAAGGCAGGTGCACATATGGGCATCACACCCATCCTCAGTGTTACTACCAAAACCTTACCATGTCAGTAAACTGGTTCAGGCCCATGGTGAAGCTATGCTTTCCCTCCTCATATTCTCTGTTGTGCTTCTCAATTCGGCTCAGGTTGTCTTCCCATACCATCCGCCTGTAGATCTCTTGTTCCTTCAGAACACACATTAAGAGCTCAGTCAACTCAAATCAAAGCGTCACCCTATCTGCCCCAACTTGTTTTTCAATGAAAGACCTACACAAGCAGAAAATGGAACCCAGAGAGACACACAGGGAGGCGAGGACCCAAACATCTTCATGCTCTCCTTGTTGTAGGGAATTACAAGTCTGTTCACAGCATCTGTGCCTTCATCCAGCCAGCCCTTACCCTACGTCTTCTGACATGACTAGAAACTTAACAAGTCTAATTGGGGTTGGCTGCCAATATCAACAGCCAAACCCAAACCCCCCGCCTCGTCATGGCTGCATTGGTTACCTTTGAGTATTGTTTTTCATGTCTACTTTTCCATTCTTTCCAGGTGTTGTCCAGTGATGGATTACTTGTATGCACGCTGGTACAGGCAGCAACAACCACCATACAGGTCAACACGAGCAGTGTCTTCATGATGTAGAAGCAGGAAGGATGTGCTGTGATCTCTATCAAAAGAGCAGCAGGATTTGATTTAAAAGACAAAATGTTAGAAAGTAAAACCTCACAGAAGTTAAGAAGAACCAGGAGAGCCAATTAGATGTCCCTCTGCTTCATGACAACTCACTGCAGTTTAAGGCTTCATGCAAACATCACAAACACAAACCTGTGACTTACCAGTCTGGGGTGGATCAAAGACTGAAATGGTGGACATGCTTTTATATTGTCTGGACTCTCAACTGTCAGGGCAGATGGTGGAGGAGAGTGGATTAAAGATTTACAGGTCTGTCCACCAAAGAGATCGCCTGTGTGGGAGGATGGATTGGGTGTTCATCTACAGAACATTAACAAAGCTGACGGGGTGAATGGACTGAAGGAGAGCAACCTGCCAACTCGGAGAAGTGCGACATTGGCATCACGCCCAGACCATGCAGCACTGTCTTATGGTGATGTCTACTATGTTTTCAATCAAGAGTCAGGGAGTTAACTATTTGTGCAGAAAAATAACTGTGGACAGCCTTCAGTGGTATCAAATTATCCATGTAAATTTTTGAAATAACTAAAATGAAGATGATGGAGTGGCTTTGAATCTTCATAGCAACATTCTGCTGGTTATTCATCTCTCCCCACATTTGCCAAACCTTCTAATTCCTCGATAATAATATAGCAGCATGGGTCACACTAGAGGGCCAATGTGGAACATGATGCCAATCCATGGATGTGCAGAAAGGGGTGGCTGCTCCTTTCCCCCATTGGCCCAAGTGCCCGGCTTTACAGTTTGGTCCCAATTGCTTGCCTTTGTTTAAGCCTGTAAGAAATAGAAAAAAGCTAGTGTTTATGTCATTTATATCCCACTTAGTCCAAACCTAGGTTGGAAGTGGTTGGAGAAATGGGGCTGGAGCCTAACCCAAGTGGCATTGGGCAGGAATAAACACTAGGTAGCTGTTGATGCACTAGCTGGACTTCTTTTGGACTTTGGCAGGCTTCCAGTTTTTAAAGTTTCCCCTGCTGCTGGCTCTGAAGCTACTAACTTGTATGATGGAATGCCAGCTCGTACTGGTGGTGATTCATGTTCAGGCCAACTCTGCTTGTCAATGCTTCTACAATGTGTTGTGGATACCCTGCAAGTTTCTCTTACATGTGAAGTAATAATGTTAATTACATTACATATTAAGGACAGAGCCGGTTATACTTCCTTAGAAGGCTGGTGTCCTTCAACATCTGCAATAAGATGCTGCAGATGTTCTATCAGACGGTTGTGGCGAGTGCCCTCTTCTACGCGGTGGTGTGCTGGGGAGGCAGCATTAAGAAGAAAGACGCCTCACGCCTGGACAAACTGGTGAGGAAGGCAGGCTCTATTGTTGGCATGGAGCTGAACAGTTTGACATCTGTGGCAGAGCGACGGGCGCTCAGCAGGCTCCTATCAATTATGGAAAATCCACTGCATCCACTAAACAGTGTCATCTCCAAACAGAGGAGCAGCTTCAGCAACAGACTGCTGTCACTGTCCTGCTCCACTGACAGACTGAGGAAATCGTTAACATTATATAAAGTTATTGTCTGTTTTTACCTGCATTATTATCACTCTTTAATTTAATATTGTTTTTTGTATCAGTAAGGTGCTGCTGGAGTATGTGAATTTCCCCTTGGGATTAATAAAGTATCTATCTATCTATCTATCTATCTATCTATCTATCTATCTATCTATCTATCTATCTATCTATCTATCTATCTATCTATCTATCTATCTATCTATCTATCTATCTATCTATCTATCTATCTATCTATCTAATTTTTCTAACAAACAATTGGTGGAAAGAGCATTTCTTTTATTAAGAGGTTGAAAATGACAGCTACAAGGTATGCTTCTTTCACAGGTTCCATAACATAAAGATATGAATACAGTAATCCCTCCTCCATCGCGGGGGTTGCGTTCCAGAGCCACCAGCGAAAATAAGAAAATCCACGAAGTAGAAACCATATGTTTATATGGTTATTTTTATATTGTCATGCTTGGGTCACAGATTTGCGCAGAAACACAGGAGGTTGTAGAGAGACATGAACTTTATTCAAACACTGCAATCAAACATTTGTCTCTTTTTCAAAAGTTTAAACTGTGCTCCATGACAAGACAGAGATGACAGTTCCGTCTCACAATTAAAAGAATGCAAACATATCTTCCTCTTCAAAGGAGTGCTTGTCAGGAGCAGATCATGCCACAGAGATAGAGAGAAAAGCAAACAGATCAATAGGGCTGTTTTTCTTTTAAGTATGTGAAGCACCGCGGCACAAAGCTGTTGAAGGCGGCAGCTCACACCCCCTCCGTCAGGAGCAGACAAAGTGAGACAGAGTTTGTTTTTCAATCAAAAATCAATACGTGCCCTTCGAGCTTTTAAGTATGCGAAGCTCCGTGCAGCATGTCGTTTCAGGAAGCAGCTGCACAAAAGATCACAACGTGAAGATAATCTTTCAGCATTTTTAGACGAGCGTCCGTATCGTCTAGGTGTGCGAACAGCCCCCCCCTGCTCAATCCCCCTACGTCAGGATCAGAGAAAGTCAGCGCAAAAGAAAGAGAAAAGTAAGCTGGGTAGCTTCTCAGTCATCTGCCAACAGAGTCCCTTGTATGAAATCAACTGGGCAAACCAACTGAGGAAGCATGTACCAGAAATTAAAAGACCCATTGTCCGCAGAAACCCGCGAAGCAGCAAAAATCCGCGATATATATTTAAATATGCTTACATATAAAATCCGCGATGGAGTGAAGCGCGATATAGAGAGGGATTACTGTATTGTAAACTGAACTGAGCATCATCTATATATATATAATTCACTAAGCAGCCGACCAGGGCACGCAAGACAGAGACCATGGGATACGCATGACAGAGCCACGCCCGCCAACTCACAGAGCCCCGCCCACCAACAATTCGAGCGAGAGCGAAAGCATTTGCCAAGAATGTTTTCATTACAACAACAACATTTATTTATATAGCACATTTTCATACAAAAAGTAGCTCAAAGTGATTTACATAATGAAGAAAAGAAAAATAAAAGACAAACTAAGAAATTAAAATAAAGCAACATTAGTTAACATAGAAAAGAAGTAAGGTCTGATGGCCAGGGTGGACAGAAAAAACATAAAAAAAACTCCAGAAAGCTGGAGAAAAAAATAAAATCTGTAGGGGTTCCAGGCCACGAGACCACCCAGTCCCCTCTGAGCATTCTACCTAACATAAATGAAATAGTCCTCTTTGTAGTTAGGGTTCTCATGGAGTCACTTGATGCTGATGGTCATACAGACTTCTGGCTTTTAATCCATCCATCATTTTTGGAACATCATGGTACTTAGAGCCACCACCAAAAGGACACCAGAAAAGGAAACAGAAGAGAGAGTAGGGGTTAGTACAGATTTTAGAGCCACCATGAATAGTTATTATAATGAATTGGATATACAGAGTATCAGGATTAAATTACAGTGAAGTTATGAGAAGGCCATGTTAAAGTAATGTGTTTTCAGTAGTTTTTTAAAGTGCTCCACTGTATTATCCTGGTGAATTCCTACTGGCAGGCTATTCCAAATTTTAGGTGCATAACAGCAGAAGGCCGCCTCACCACTTCTTTTAAGTTTTGCTCTTGGAATTCTAAGGAGACACTCAGTTGAGGATCTGATAATAATTAATCAAGAACAAAAGTCGGAGGTTTGAAGATGATCAGATACTGTCGTAGTTCCGACATAAACGATGCCAACTGGCGATCCGGCGGCGTTATTCCCATGACCTACCGGGCAGCCAACCGGGAAACTAAAGTCTTTGGGTTCTGGGTGGAGTATGGTTGCAAAGCTGAAACTTAAAGGAATTGACGGAACGGCACCACCAGGAGTGGAGCCTGCGGCTTAATTTGACTCAACACGGGAAACCTCACCCGGCCCGGACATGGAGAGGATTGACAGATTGATAGCTCTTTCTCGATTCTGTGGGTGGTGGTGCATGGCCATTCTTAGTTGGTGGAGCGATTTGTCTGGTTAATTCCGATAACAAATGAGACTCCCTCCTGCTAAATAGTTATGCGACCCCCGAGCGGTCGGCGTCCAACTTCTTGGAGGGACAAGTGGCTTTCAGCCACGTTAGATTAAGCAATAACAGGTCTGTGACGCCCTTAGATGTCCGGGGCTGCAAGCGTGCTACACTGAATAGATCAACGTGTGTCTACCCGGCGCCGAGAGGCGTGGGTAAGCCGTTGAACCCCATTCGTGATGGGGACTGGGGCTAGCAATTGTTCCCCATGAATGAGGAATTCCCAGTAAGTGCGGGTCATAAGCTCGCACTGATTAAGTCCCTGCCCTTTGTACACACCGCCCGTCGCTACTACCGATTGGATGGTTTAGTGAGGTCCTTGGATCGGCCCTGCCGCGGTCGCTCGTGGCCTCTGGTGGAGCGCCGAGAAGACGATCGAACTTGACTATCTAGAGGAAGTAAAAGTCGTAACAAGGTTTCCGTAGGTGAACCTGCGGAAGGATCATTACCGGTTGTGCCGACCCGTCATTGGACGGTTAGGACCCGAAACCTCTTGGGCCTGCTTCCCCGCCTTCTCTCCGGAGAGGCAGAGGGGGCGGAAAGGGCGTCCTCCCTGGGTGTCCTTCCCCTCTCCCCCCCTGTTTCGCCGTCCAGCCCCATCCCTCGCTCTGGGAGGTGGGGGCTCGGTGGCGGTCCTCCAGTTTTCAGTCACGGACAATTGTATGTTGCTCTTTCCGGAGTTACATCTTTTCATTCACTTACAGTCGCATCCTCAAACCCACCCCATTTGGACAACTGTGTCTTTCAGGAAGTGTTCACCCATCAATACATAATTATGCGGCATATACTACGCCGCGGGTTGGCTAGTAACTTTATATTTTTCAAATTTTTATAACTTAATCATCCTTTGTCCCAAGACAAAAAAATAGGAAAACTCAGGTGGAAGTGAACAAAGCACTTTTACATTGTCACGCATGCACATCACTCTCTCGGCTCATCCTAAGTATGTACTACCACCCTCGGTTGAGAGGGGGCACTGGCACAGACTAAGTCCTCTTCTGCTCCCTCTACAGTAATGAGAAGACTCCCAGTGAGTTCTTTTGATCCCACTCCTTCCGTTCCTCCACCTAGTAAAGAGGCGTCACTCTGTAAAAACAACACATTGCAGGATTGAGCTCCTACCTGGTGACTGAAAAAGTCTCTCCAAACCCTTTATGAAGTAGGTGGAGCTAACTTAGGTGACAGTACTTGGCCTTTTTTTGAGTCAGATAACCCTAATAATTGTGCAAAAGGGTGGAGCTCTGGAGGTCTACAGTTAGACTCTATTGGTGCCCTTTTTTAGTCAACTCTACCCACTTGGAGCTCCAAGGTGGTGCCTCTGGGCTGCAGAGATATTTGTTTGCCCTTTTCAAGTCCACAGAACGCCTGCTTAGCGCAGCTTTTACATTGAAGTATCAGTATAGAATGGTCCACACATTACTTCTATGTATATTACACTGTAGTGAGACCACAAGAAATCACTCAACAGAAAATTTAACAATACAATATAATCAATTGTAGTGTACAATAATATAAAATCAAGTATGTTAAAGAACAACTTCCGTAATATTTAACTGAAAACTAAACACCTTGGGTCAAATGAAGTAAGCAAGCTGTATAGACAAACAGATTGGTCCGGGGATGACTTAATGTCGTCATTTACAGATCTGTTGTGATGGATGTGAGTGTCTGCTTGTCCGTTCATTTTTTTCTCTTCATCATCAAGCATGTGCCCTGATAGGTTACTGTAATCTATCTATCTATCTATCTATCTATCTATCTATCTATCTATCTATCTATCTATCTATCTATCTATCTATCTATCTATCTATCTATCTATCTATCTATCTATCTATCTATCTATCTATCTATCTATCTAAACGAGATGTCAGATATCATCACTTTCTTTCAGTGTGTCAGTGAGTGTGGCTGTGTGGACAACTCTCTGCACTGCAAAAAAAAAAAAAAAAAAATTGTAAAAATACAATAAAAAGTATGGCAGCAAAGGGTGACAACCAAAAACCTGAAAATGACAGTCGCTTGCTGTATTAAAAAAAATAGAACACCCCTAAAATAACAGTAATTTCTATTATGTCAAAATAAAGTGGTAAAACACTGTTAATTTAGATAGATAGATAGATAGATAGATAGATAGATAGATAGATAGATAGATAGATAGATAGATAGATAGATAGATAGATAGATAGATAGATAGATAGATACTCCTTGTATTCATAATGTCTTTCACATATTAAAACATTTTTAAAAAGTGAAATCCTTAAAGAATGCAGATCTTACATAAAAGTTATCAATGTATTAACATAAATGTATGGTACATCTGTGTTGCCTGAAGATGGGGGCCTCAGTTTCCTCGGAACATTGCATATTGTAATCTGTTCATTTAGCCAATAAAAGGTGTCACTTTGTTTGACTATTCAATGCATCCATAATGGCTAACACAGTAACAATACCCTACTACTGTAAAAATTCAATACATACATTTATGTCTACACACCCAATTCATAATACTACATAATTATTTGAATAAAAAGAGGATTTATACATGTAATAGAACCAACAAAAATTGTAAAATTATTCTAGAATGCTCCTTAATTTTTCTCTCCATCCATTTTCCGAACCCTTGTACCCTGAGAGGGGTTGCAGGAGTCCTTTAGTTTGTCACAGTAAGCCCAGGGGATGATGCAGAGGGGACCACTTGGATGAACAAACTCTGTGCAGGTAACACACTGGACACAAAGGCTGGTCTCCACTTTGAAGGCAGCAGCACCACCAGTGCACCACCAGTGTTTATCTATTGTATGTATATTTGTAAGAAGTGACTGTGATTATGCATAATTTGAAGTACTTATCTTTCATGTTGACGTAGACATACTGTAGCAGGGCAAGTGATGAAGCAAGGTACCAACTGGGCAAACCATGTTAAACCAAACAAAAAGGTGAAAAATGAAAGACACCCACTCAAAGGTGTTACAATAACTGCCAGCTTGATGCCTCCTAAGCTGCTCTGGTGATGTTATAAAAGACTTTTTGTCTGGCATTGTTCCTGTGAGTCACACTGTCAGGTCCAAATGAGACCACCTTCAGGGAATGTCTCCCTTTAATACCAGTGGACCAGAAGGGGCGGGGCTTCTCTGCCTCTTTTGCCCTCAAGGGGCGTTTTCTCAATGCTGTGAGGGAAAAAAAGGAGACAGGACTGTTTGGGACAGCGCCCTCTATCATCCCAGGGTGATACCTCAGACCTCAGCTGATCCAGGAATGTGTGACAATACCATATCACACCATACCATTTTCTAAGCCAACTTAATCCTGAGCAGGGTCATATTATATTTTTATTACTTTTTCCAAAAAAATTCTAAATGTTCTTAATTAAAAAAAAAGCATTAAGGTACAGGTCATTGAAACTGATACATGTTCATTTAAAAGTTCTTTTTTTTTACAGTTATATAGTGATGCACAAGTTTACACAATGTGCCAGTCTTACGTTTCCCACCGCGAGAGCTTTTGATATTTGAAGTGCATTCTGATTATTGATTTGGAAGCACGCAGAACTGACCAGGAATTAACTGAGGAGAAGACAAATTAAAAGTTAATCTGGAAATTCTGTAAACACGACTCACTGATACAAAAGAGCCTTTAATACACTCTATGGTCTGGTAAAAGTTTCAGATGAGTGACAAGGAGCTCACTTAAGTCATATTTATGCAAGCTGTCTGCAATCTTTTAATTTTTTCACAGTGATTTGAAATATTGAAAACCTTGTAATACAGAGTGGCGCAGGAAACGGGAAATTTTCAATTGACCTTCAATGCACGAATAAACACATTACAAAATACAGTTAACGATGAAATGTATTGTACAGGATATAAAATTAATGACGGTAACCAATATTCATTCAATATTCATTTTCTGTTTTGAAGAAAACATCATGAAAGTGTTGTCCATTTCTTCGTACAAATTCTGACAGCCTGTAGTGATGATGCGTGTCGTCAAATGGAGTGGCAGGGGCTCTTCACGATGGCAGCTCGAACAGCCTTCATATTATCTGGTGTGCAGGCCATTTTAACACCACCTGGGCACTTCTTTTTTAAGGCTGAACCCGTTTCTTTGAAATTACGCACCCATTTTGTAATCGCCTGAGCAAGACCTCTCGAGCAGACGGGACACGATCATGATGTCCTAATGATTTAATGATGTTAAATCTTCTGATGAATACACACAGCTGTAAATGGCAACGAGTCAGATGGCAATCTGCAGTTTACTTTGTCATTTTCATCTTAATGCTACTAAGGAGCTATTGCAAACATCGAATGCATCTGGTTAAGACTAAAATACACAATTAAGAGTTGGAAATTATAACAAGCAAGAAAACTAAAATGAAGCATAAAAATTGGGCTTAAGTCATAAGTGTTTTACCAGCAATAATTGACTTCTGATGAAGGAACTGGGTTGGTGGTCTTGGTCAAAAAGCAGACACCATCTCCTTCTTGTTGTTTGTTTTAGACTGGCCTACCCCTACTACAAACCCTAAACTTAAGGTTCGTGGTGTTAAGACCAGGTACACTAGGGTCCCTAATCTTAAAAATTTAGAGTAGGTGCCTAATCTTAAAATAGTGTAAGGGTGCCTAATCTTAAAAACAAGTGGCGTTTTTGGCATCCGCTTTCTGACCAAGAGCCCTGGGTTGGAACAAAAACCTACAGCAACTGCGGCCCTCAAGAATCGACATTTGCTCACCCCGTTTACTGTCTTACACCATTTGTTCATATAACATTTCTGCCCTCTTGTGGACATTGTATGACATTACGCCTGGCAAAGGCACTCACGCTGGACAGAAGGATGACATCGCTTTATACGAGAGATTATGGTCATTCTAAGGTTTAGGTTTGGTACCCATTGCCACCCTACTTTATACAGTATTTTTGCTATTTTTAAGTGTACATTTTATGTATTTATTTTTGATTTTTTTGTGCTGTAATACTACTTGAATTGCCAAAAAAACTAAATTTACAGATGCAAAATTGATACGGTTTCTTTTAAAACGATAGCCTTGTTTTTTCATAGTGAAAGACAAAAATCTGTTTATTAAGAAAGAAAATGTTCAATTTCATTTTCAATATTGTTTTTATACAAGTTATCAGTTATTTGGATTAACGTGAACATACTGTAAAACGTAACTATTTTTTTCTTTAAAATACCAGTTTTTACAGTGAGTGGGCGTACATGAATATTTAAATACATTTTGCATCTCAGAAACAATTTTCGCAAAAACAGGGTAGACCTCAAAAATTCCAGTTAAACGAAACAATTTCTACGGCAGTTATCATTAGACATAGGTGTCATTTCAGTTAATAAAACAACTTCACCTTATTTCTTTTTACCTGAAAATAAGAGGGAGGGGCAAAAATGATGGGCAGCCCATTAGATCATTAGATTAGTCCCCCGTCCTGCCCTCTCTTTATTTAATGTATCAGCAAGGAGTAAAAAGTCAATTGAGATGTGTTTATTCTTTCGACACAACACCTGTTATTACTCTACCCATCCGCTAGGGAGAAGCAATGCGCTTCCTTTTAGTGGCCGCTCAAAACGAACGCGGATGACGTCAGTGTAGTCCTATGGCGCAAAAAGAACTTCATTTCCCAAGTAGCCACCCAATAGGAAATTCGCGTGTGCCGGATATCCAGTTACTCAAGGACACATTTGCTCAATTTCACGGTGCTGTGTTCGTTTGTACTCACGTGGGGGAAATTTTCATTGTACACTTCGGGTTAAGGATGGACAATTTCACTACCGACTACTCTGGAGCCGGTGGGTCTGGGAAAATGGACACCGGGACGATTATGGAACAAGTTAAGGTTCAGATCGCTGTAGCCAACGCGCAAGAACTCCTTCAGGTAAGGCTGATGCCGTGAGGCGAGGACATGCCGAGGGGCGACGAGTTCCAAGAGTTGATCGTTTCAGCTGTTTTGGTAGCGGCAGTGAGACTGGCTGCTGTTGCGAAGAGATGCCACTGGCACAAACCGATTTACTCGCCAAGTGCCGCACTTTTGTATAAGCCGGCGGTTTCAAAAATGATTACAGTATAATACCTATTATATTTTGTTTGAATTAAAAGTTAACATCTATTGGTGTTTGCTTCGAAAAATATACAGCTGATGCATTGTAAGCAGTCTGGCTGAACGGAGGTGTATGTGCGAGGTGCTGCCCAGTGCGGGGCTGGTTTGCCTTACTTTAATTTCTACTGGGAATGTCAGGACACCTGCGTTTTTGTATTCAGTACCAGAACATTTTTTCGATGACAAAGCAAAAACAGAAATCCCATTTTTGTTAAAAGAAAAAAACACCTCAAACATTCAAATGAACATTATTGTACCTTTTTCTTTAATAAAATGTAAAAACAGCTTTAAAATGGTGGCATATTCATCAATTAAATACCATCCATCCATTATACAACCCGCTATATCCTAACACAGGGTCACGGGGGTCTACTGGAGCCAATCCCAGCCAGCACAGGGCGCAAGGCAGGAACAAACCCCGGGCAGGGCACACACACACACGGGACAATTTAGGATCGCCAATGCACCTAACCTGCATGTCTTTGGACTGTGGGAGGAAACCTACGCAGACACAGGGAATTAAATACGAAAGATCCTTTAGTTAAGTTAGTACTGGTGTTAATATCCAGAAAAATCGAATGCAGGGCTTCATGTGTAATTAGACGTGGGAACCCCCCAGTGTAACAACAAGTGGGGGTGTTATAATCTGGGGGGGGGGGGTTCAGTATAGGATTTAATGATATCATCATGGACTACATGATTTATAATGCCATGTGCAAATACTAAAAATATACTTTGACAGCTTAAAATAAATATCAAAGGTGAAAATTCAAACACTATTATATAAGTACTGTTGACTTAGTGAATTCCTATATAATTCTGGATGTTTTCATGTAAACAAATTCTTTAAACCTTTTTTTATGACATGTTTTTAACGTCTGGGTTTGCCAGAGAATTATTCTGTTAAGTTTCTAATATTTGCTGTTTTAGGGTTTAAATTGGCATCATTATCTTTTTAAAAACCTTAATAAGGAGTAATATTTAATGGATGAGTCACATTAATTCAAATTTAAACTGTTGTAAACTCGTATTGCTTTAATTGTCCAAATCATTCTCTCCTTTTTACGTTTGTCTGTACTTTAAGGCTTTTTTTTATAGGACTTCATTATTTAAGAATTAGCTGTGCTGCAACCCTTCAAAGACACGAGAAACCTAACTAATCGGCGTAGACCTCCACGTTAATGTTTGCAGTGCACCATGCAATACACATGTCCCTGTTTTATCCCATTTGGTATGGGATTTGTAAAAGCAGTGTTAATGTTTATTATTCACCATCTGTTGGAATGACAAAGGTAGTGGATTTTATTACTTCAAAATGTTTGTGATGCTCCATCTTTTGGAATAACAGAGACACAGCAACCAGATGGACACACAGACACTTAATCTTCTCTTAAGGTAGACCCTTGTAAACAAAACTGCCTTTGCTGTGCTGTTTTCACGTTATTGCACTCTCACAAATGTATTTTTGGACTCCATAGTGAGATGAAAGTGGCAATAACAGAGCCTGTGTGTGAGTGTGTTCTGCCCTTTCTTTTTTTTAATAATAAAGTTTAATAATAAGCACAATTCCTGCAATTGTGCGCTCTAAAATTCATGGAACACAAAGCCTTTCCAGATATGACTTCTACTACTTCTTTTTTCTTCTTGATGTGGTGTCTTATGCCATCACCCCCATGAGCCATTTTTATATTGTGGTGCCCCTGAGTCCAGACCTAAGAGAGACACATATCAGAGGGGGTAGCAATACCTGACGAAGCCAGCCGAAGCACAACAGCCTGGGTGTGTGCCCAGTGGCGACTCTCGGATGTGGACCCTGACCTCTGGTTGGCTCATGAAGCTAATGGATAGTGTGGCAGATGAGTTGCCTCTGACTCCAGATGCGCGGCGTGTATGCAGTGACGTGCGGTGAGGTTCATGGCTGGTGAGGCACTGACTCCTTCAGAGTCAGATTTCCAGATATATGAACCCTAAAGAGTAGCTTGTTCACTATTCAGTTGGCACATTGACTACTGGTTATGTTTCATATCTCATCAGCATTCTTAACACACACATAGGTAAGGTGCATATTCGGCTAAGAAAGAACGTCACATTTATAGTAGCGAGAGAGCAGAGAGAGCGCATTTACTCCTCACCCTCCATGTGTTGTAAATTTGCTGTTGCAGTTCCACAATTCATACTCATTCAGTACAAATGAAAGTATAGAGTGGTGTACAAAAAAAAACGGGTTTCAGTTTTGACCTTAAATAAAATATTTAGTTGTTTTTAAAAGCTTTTAATTCTGATGCTTTGATCAATTTTAATACAGACTGTTCAACAAAAGGATAACAAGAAAAACAAAAGAATATTTTATTTAAGGTCAAAATTTAGTTTTTAAATATTGGATTTTTTTTTTTTTTGTTAGTCTGATCGCATTTTTTTATGTAAAATTGAAAACCGTTTATGGTCTTACATGTGAGCCAAACAGGTGCTTGTTGCAGCTGTTCTTCTACGCAGAGGCTCCAATAAATTATTTGTAAATGAAGTTCTTGCTTCTCCACGAAAATCTCTGTCTCTTTCTTGTAAAAGTCCTCCTTATTTTCCTTAAATTTTAAGTCTTAATCTTCCATTTTGGCAGTTGGAACAAAAAATAAAAATAAACCGCAGCAGTGCACTTATTGGCGCTTCTGCGTAGAACAACAGCAACAACGAGCACCTCTTTGGCTCACATGCGCCCCCTTCAGTGCGGCATGGTACTGTCTACCTCACCCTGTGCCTTTTCCCTGCGGTTTTATGTCCAACCAACAAGACTAAATATGTCGCACACATTCATTAAAGATATTATCCAGACTGTGGAAAGTCAGGGTGTATAATAAACACGCGTGCAAACATTATATAGGCGACATACACAGAGACAGCAATAGGCACACGCCAACTGCAGGCATCAACCCCGTGTGTGAGGGAGAGTGCAGTCTGAGGTGAGGTGAGTCTTGTCGCTGCCGCACCTCACGTTTCTCCCCCATATTTGTACAGGAAATGTGCCAATTCAGCGATATTGACTATAAAAATGATCAACATTATTGGAATCATACAGAAAACACATTTTTAGCACAGACCTCTGGACAAATTTATGTTGTTGTTATTAGTTTTTTTTTTACTTTTCACTTTTTTTTATTATTATTATTTTTACTTTGCCTCCCCTGACCACACGTCCCTGCCTGTATGTATGGACAAAACCGATGAAGCAGCTTGGAGCACAGGGTACTGCAGAAAACCTAAGCAGCATGGCGGCTCGGCCACTGAATAATCCACTGATTTTTGTTAGGATTGCTTACCACCAGTCTGGCATGAAGTGCTGATTCCATTCCTCCGTGTCCTCCCTCCCCGAGTTGTTACAATATGTAGTTTTTCATCTCGTTTTTCCCTCATGTATTATTGTGCCTTCTGAAGTAATTTGTGTTCTTCCAGTCATGCATGACTGCAGCACTGACATTTCATTCAGTGGTACCGATACTTTTGGTATTGAGTTGGTATCAAACTGTTAGTCCTTGAGATGTCCCTACTTTCTACATCCAGTTTTTACCTTATATTTGTTATTGATAGGTTCGGACCCCTGTACCTGTAGAAGCAGCTTAACAATGTGAATGAATGGATCGATTGAAGGACTACTTCTCCTGGTATGACTTGCAAATAAACAACTCCTAACGACTTTTTTTTTCTTTCTTCACCAGAGGATGACAGATAAATGTTTTAAAAAGTGTGTCGGTAAGCCTGGAAGCAGCCTGGACAACTCCGAGCAGGTGGGTTGGATTAAATATGATTCTGTGTTGATCTGTAGTAAGCGCACCTGAAACACTTTACATATGGCTGTTCCTGTTTTTGTTTTAGAAATGCATTGCCATGTGCATGGACCGTTACATGGATGCATGGAACACAGTATCGCGTACATACAACTCCCGACTCCAGCGAGAAAGGGCGCGTCTCTAGCCTCCTTCTCTCCCTCAAGGAGGCAAGCAAAGCACCAGACTCTTTCAGAGGATTGGATGATGTCAAAGAGCTACCAGCAGGCCTAAAATACCAAGTCACGTTGTCATCACCATGAACTCTGAATTGTTGGCTGGGACCGAGGCACTAGCTAGCCAAGCTGAGACCACCAAAAGACCGTTAGTTAGCTTGGCGGGGCTAACCTTTTCTGTCTTGAGCAAAAAAAGAGCCTGTCCATGTTAGATCCTTCATTTAGTGTAATGAAATGCACTCATCAGTTTGCCCTCTTTCATCCTCCATTGACTCTTCTCATCTCCTGTATGTGATGGATGACAAGACCCTTGCTGCATCTGAACCACAAAGTCAGCTTTTCAGGTTTTGAGAAAATAAAATAATTTTGTTGGGAGGAGTTGAACGTGTTTTTCTGTGTCTAAGACAAGGGGTCTGCAAGGTCCTTCCTGGAGGGCTGCAGTGGCTGCAGGTGTTTGATCCAAACAACACGATTTCTTATTTCTTATTGCCAATCAGTCCTTGCTAATTACAGATCTTTTTTAATTTTATGGCTTGTTAGTGTTTACATTCTGCCATATCTGGTCATTCATATATCATACAGGTTTTTCCTTTCCAAGGATCTCATCCAAATGATTTGTAGCCTGAAGCGGATTAGTGATTCTCTGTCCTTCACTTTTTTCTCTTCAGTTTCCTTCCAGGTATTTTATTTAACCAGGTAGTTCACAATGAATACACCTTGTTTTAAATGGTATCAAGTTAATATATTCTTGCTCTGTTGTCTTGTCCATCTTATTGGTGTTTACGGCTAAAATCACCAGTGAGACAACCATAATAATAATAATAATAATTCATTACATTTATATAGCGCTTTTCTCAGTACTCAAAGCGCTATCCAAACTAAAATGAAGTTTAAAAATTGTTGCATGAGCAATAGATGCTTCAACATTCAAGCTGACTTTTCATTAATAAGTTGAAACAAAAATCTGCAGCTCTCCAGGACTGATACTGTAGACCCCCAGTCTAAGTGAATTACGTCTTTCCTAAAAGCATTATCTTGCTTTATTTTATAGAGCATATTTCAATAATGAACAAGATCACAAGTCGCTTTACAGGTACAGTACAACTGTTTCATATTTACACAATTGCTGGGTAACCGACCTTGCATTCTTGTGCATTTAAATTGATCCTCTGCTGTTGGTTTGAATCCTGGGCTGAGTTGACCATGTGGAGTTCACGTGTTCTCCCATTTGCAGTGTGTTTTGTTTTTCTTCCCCATCCCTAAAGACATGTTCATAGGTGAAGGGATTCTAAATTGGCCCAGTTTGAGTGTGCTTGTGGCATGTAATGGAGTGGCACTCAGGGCAGGGCTCATCATTATAAAACTTATGTACACACAAAAACGGTACAAAACGTACATTTTCCTTACAAAAGTCGGAACTTGTAAAAGAAAACATGACAGGAGAACTTGCATATACTTAACAGTAATGCTGAGCTATGCCCATACAGAATTTTGGAGAAAGTGGGAAATGGCCATGCCCTTGATCAAGTAGTTGATGTGACAAACATATCAAACCTTAAAAGTGGTGAATATGGTGTACAGACTCTATTATAGTTGTTGTGTTTTAAGAAGATCAATGCTGCATATTTGCACTGAAGAACTTACTAGGGTTTTTCTTCAATTTATATCGGTTACCTGTTGTCACTTCTCAGGATTAGATATCGCTGTATTCACTTATTGTCAGTAATTTCAATAAGTAAAAGCACAGGTATGATTCACAGAAACCTCCAAATCTCACGCCTTGCACCCTAATCATTGCCTAACGGTTTCACACAACATGACTTGTTTGGTGCAATGTGAAGGCAATGCCTTTGGGCACCTACGAACAGAACGAGCATTTAGGGACCAGGGAGATTTTTTTCGCCAAGGATGATGATGATGAGGACTGGTTTATGAGCCTGTTTATGTCCATATTTTTGGAACTTTGTGCTCAGGCCTGGCATTAGAAAGAAAGACTACCTTCAATTGGCCTACTTCTGTTCATAAGCAGATTTAAACATTGGTTGGTTTTCTGGCAACAGGCACTTACAAAAGGAAACTGGCCAACAGGTTGGAAATATCTCACTTAAGCTTCAGCTCCATGTTACCCTCTGTGCTGGAAACCTTTAACTAACTGACAGGGCACTGCATTCAGTTTTTGTATTATGGTGTTGTACAGGCCAATATAGAAACGCAATTTGCAGAGTGTCCAGTTTTCATAACATAATTGAGACAATTGACAACATTCATATTGCAGTAAGGGCACCTGGTGAGAATGAAGCTGAGCAGTTGCATTAACATACAAGTCATCTATGATGCCAAGATGAGACTGACAAATGCCAGGACTGCTCTGGCATAGTACAATACAGTGCAATTTATTTTTGTATAGCCCAAAATCACACAAGAAATGCAGCAATGGGCTTTAACAGGCCCTGCCTCTTGACAGCCCCCCAGCATTGACTCTAAGAAGACATGGAAAAACTCCCAAAAAAACCCTTGTAAGGAAAAAATGGAACACACCTTGGGAAAGGCAGTTCAAAGAGAGACCCCCTTCCAGGTAGGTTGGGTGTGCAGTGGGTGTCAAAAAGTGGAGGTCAATACAATACAATACAATACAATACACAGAACAGAACACAAGTAATAATAATATGTTTATTTATATAGCGCCTTTCCCATGCTTAAGGCACTTACAGAATATAAGACAGAACGGCAGGGTATACAGTATATAGCATTGTACAAACGAGATAAATAAATAAAGAAGATTACGACAGTGAATTCAGAGGGAAAAAAAAAGCCTAACAGACAACATAACTGATGGTCTCGCACACACACACACACACAGGTTACATGAGCATCTTGACATGGAGGTAAACTGAGAGAAGGGTAATAAAGTCAAGTAGAGCTAAAAGCCTTCCTGAACAGATGAGTTTTGAGTTGTTTTTTAAAAGAATTCATGGAGTCAACTGACCTGATTAATTTCGGTAGGTCATACCAGAGTCTGGGCGCTATACAGCTGAAGGCTCTGTCACCCATGGAGTGTACGTAGATTAGTGTGGGGCACAACAAGATTACCAGAATCACAGGACCTTAGTGGGCGGACAGGCACATAGTGATGGAGGAGGTCACTGATGTAGTTTGGCGCGAGGTTATTTAAGGCTTTGTAGGTTATTATTAGGATTTTATATTCGATTCTGTAAGACACAGGGAGCCAGTGAAGACGGAGCAGGATGGGTGTGATGTGCTCGCTGCTGCTGGTTCGTGTAAGGACTCTTGCAGCCGAGTTTTCAATAAGCTGGAGCTGTGATATAAGATTAGAAGGGACGCCTGCCAGTAGGGAATTACAATAATTGATGTGGGATGTGATAAAAGCATGGACGAGTTTCTCAGCATTAGAGAAGGAGAGGAAGGAGCGAACACGGGATGTGTTACGGAGGTGAAAGTAAGAAAAGTTTCTTAATGTGATTTATGTGGGAGGAATAAGAAAGGGAGGAATCAAAAGTGACACCAAGATTCTTTGCAGTAGAGGCAGGTCTGATGAGATCACCGCCAAGATGGACTGGGAAGGAGCTCATTTTATTAAGTTGCATTTTAGTCCCAAGTTGCAGGAGTTCAGTTTTGTTACAATTTAATTTTAAAGAGTTCTGCTCCATCCAGGTTTTAATTTCACTAAGGCAGGTTGTGAGCTGAGAAAGCTCTGATGAAATTCCACTTTTAACATTGAAGTAGAGTTGAGTATCATCTGCATAAAAATGATAACCCAGTCCATAGCTACAGATAATATGGCTAAGGGGAAGCATATAAATACAGAAGAGAAGAGGACCGAGGACAGAGCCCTGAGGGACTCCTTGTGTGACTGGCGCTGAGCTGGATCTGCTGCTGCCAAGACTAACAAACTCTTGCCTATCAGTCAGATAGGACTTGAACCACTGGAGGGCAGTGCCAGAGATACCCAGCATGTTCTCCATTCTGGACAGTAGAATGTCAAGTCTGACAGTGTCAAATGCTGCACTGAGGTCTAACAGAATTAATATGCTGGTTTGTCCAGAGTCTGCTGCCATAAGCAAATCATTGGTTACCTGTAGCAGAGCAGTTTCACAGCTGTGCCGCACCCTGAAACCAGACTGAAAGGGTTCCATCAAGTTATTAGAGGTTAAGTATTTGGTGAGTTGGGAAGCTACAACACGCTCAAGAACTTTTGACAGGAAAGGTAAGTGGGAAATAGGCCGGGAATTGTTAAGATTGTCAGCATCAAGATCAGACTTTTTTAACATTGGGGTTACAGAAGCAATTTTAAAAGTGAGCAGAACAGAACACAAGTAATCCTCAGTACAGTATAAAAATAAAATTATTACAAGTATGGAGCAGAATTTAACAGTAGGTGATATCACATAATATGATTTGGGTTTGGTTACAGTCCTGGAGACCACAGCCATCAAGCTGCCTCCCCCAATTGGATATTCCACAGCTGAGACAGCGCTGGGCCAGCCAGTCTGATAAAAGGACCCCTCTACCTGATGATTCCTGTGATCCTCCATCAGGCATGACTTAGACAGGCAAAACAACTTGGCAGGTGGGCCGTGGCACCAAGTGCCACATTTGAGTACCGAGAAGAGAAACAGAATAGGTGAGGGTTAGTAACAAATTATAACTATCATGTTACTTATGTTTTAGTGCTAATGACTAACAACAGAGATGCAGTCTGTATTGTTAATCAGCAGCTTTAGTCAGGGTGTGCTAAACTGAAGTAGTGAGTCTTCAGCCAGGATTTGAAAGCTGAGACCGATGGGGCATTTATAGTATAGTACTCTTATAGTAGCAGGCAGACCATTCCACAGTTTAGGGGCCCTGTAACTAAAAGCTCGACCTCCCATTGCTATTTTAATTCTTGGAATCATAAGCAAGACCGGCCTGTTGAGATCTTAATGTGTGCTCTGGTTTGTAAGTCATAATAAGTTCAGATTTAATATACCACAAAGGAAGACATCTTCAATAACAGATGCCATTCGCAGATCGAAGTCAGAGAGTGTACATGGGCTTTTCCTACTCCCGTTGCACTCACATTCTGCCATTTGGAGCAATCCACTTCTTCGCCGCCTCAGAATGGCCTTTTTTTTTTTTCCAGTTCAGGTATGGTGTGGGTAGTAGAGCTCATGGCATTCAGTACATTTGCGCTTGTTAGTGATACCTGCACTTAGGCATGCAAAGAGCCTTTACTTGATGGCCTCTACTTTAAAAATGAGAACTTTTGTCTCAAACTGCTTTTCGCCTCTTTTTTGTTGCCATTGTCGCACCTTGCAGGTAAATCTGCTCATTATATATGTACTGTACAAAGTTGATTAGTACAGTCAATATATGGTTGTTTCAGGGTGGAAACCTGTGGGAGTTTGAGGCACATTCACATACAAACATATACAAGATGACTGTGATTTATAAATTGTAAATGTCATGCAAATGTGTGTATGGCAAGTTTTAGAAGTCAGATATCTTTTGCCGTACATAATTTCCAGTTTTTTTTTGCTGTCAGCATGTTTTTAATGTTTGTATCCACACAAAGTTTTATAAATGAGACCCTTGGTGCCTGCCTTGTGGTCAGTGCTGACATGACGTGTTTAAGAATGGCATGTTACATTTTTACAATGAGCACAGTCCCCTGTAGTATATGCATTACAGGTAAACAGTAAGTCCAGTATAGATAGATAGATAGATAGATAGATAGATAGATAGATAGATAGATAGATAGATAGATAGATAGATAGATAGATACTTTATTAATCCCAAGGGGAAATTCACATTTCACATTTCAACCTTTGGAATAGCAATAGTTTATGTGATTTGGCTCAGAGAAATCAATTGAACCAGCACCCTTGTGGTCTGTAGTCTACAGTAATGTCTAACTACTGTTTCAGAAAGTGCACAAAGGCTATTCTCGTCCACAGGATGACAGTCATCTTCACATTATTGTACCTTTGCAAAGCAGAATCCACTGCACAAGGCCCAGCTAACATTGTGTTGATATGAACAATCAAAAATAGTCTTACTGAAGTAGGAAATGTTCTTCAGATGATTTTAATCTTTATATCTTTGTAACAGTACATTGAACATCTCCTGCGTGACTCCACCTGCCTCTCTGCCCAGACTGATGATACTAAGGTGTTCTCCGTATTTTCTTTACTTCATTGATGTCTTTTGTTGAAATGTTTTTCTAAGCAGGGATTATGGATCACAAAACAAGCCTTATGGTTTACTTCCTAATCATTAGAGGCTCAGCGGGACCATGGTGTTGACACTAGGGCTGGTTGCTCAGTCTGTTTGTTCTATGCATGGATTCCTGGGTGTTCATTACACAGTAAAACACAATGGGTAAGAAGTGACGGTTTTATTGTACAACATAAAACAACATATATGCACACAATGGCACCAGACCATAATGTCATTAAATGAGTACTAGACGGGCACTGGAGGAGGTGCTGTTCCAGGTTTAACATGAAACTTTGACCTTGACTTTATCTTCCATTAGTGACACTAATGAATTATTTTTTAAAGGATTAATATGCTGGCCTCCTTGCTTTCATAGTGTGCCCCATTTGTCCTTTATGTTTGATTTCAGTTCCTGTAGCAAAGGCAGGTCTATTACCAACAATGACATCTGGTCATCTTAATTCTTAAATAAGAGAATAAATAAATTAAAGAGTCTGTGCTCCAGTTTTCAGGAGATGAAGTTCATCTGCTTTCTTGCTCACTCTGCCATCTCCTGGTCAGGATTGTCAAAGCATTGGTGATCTGGGCTCACAGGGCCCCCTCAGGATAAGGTGGACTGTCCATTCACTATTTTAAAATTCTAAATGTATGACTTAATCCAGTCGTAGACTGAGGTGATGCGGGTGTAAACCCCTGGGTAGTTTTTTCTACCACATCCTTTCCCCCAGCTGGTGATCCCTGCGAGGAACCATCGGCCGGAAGCCTCCATGCAGGCGAGTGGTCCTCCTGAATCACCCTGTAAAGAGAAGAA
Organism: Erpetoichthys calabaricus; assembly: GCF_900747795.2. Taxonomy (NCBI): domain Eukaryota; kingdom Metazoa; phylum Chordata; class Cladistia; order Polypteriformes; family Polypteridae; genus Erpetoichthys; species Erpetoichthys calabaricus. Next base: position 135,217,912 of record NC_041405.2, read on the forward strand.
CAGATTGTCAGCCAAGAATACCTCTTGCCCCAATAGACCAGTGTCAGGTCATATCTGTTTACGCCATCTCTCCTGGCCTGTTAGTCCCACCCCAACTAATTGATGCCATCTGCTAAACGCGTTTTAATTGATATGAAGGAAAGAAATGCAGATCAAGTAAGGTAATGATACTCCTCGTTAAGGCCTAGTTTGTCTCAGGTTGTTCAGCTTCTCCTTATTAGCCCTTCCACAGGACTTAAAATGCCTTGAACGATCTCCTTGGGTGAAAGTGGTCTGGATCCCATTCTCCTTGGGCTTTGATCCCTGCTGTCTGTGTTCTTCTATTTGCATAATTGTCCCTTATCTTTATCCTTCTTTTGTTTAGCAGATCTCACACTACATCGTAGTCCTATTGGACTGGCGGGAAATACAAGTTTCAAAGTTGTAAATTCCACATGAACACCCTACAAAGCTGGAGCCGAGTCGAACAATTAGAAAAAAACAAAACTACCTGAATACTCCGAGTTGTGCTGACCTTTGCCCTTAAGCCATTGTCACATTACACAATTTCTGATCCATTGGGAATGTCAGATTTATCCACCGCAGTTGCAGATCTCGTCACTTGACCATGTCAGTATACACAACAGGAAATCGTTGGGCATGTCAAATTGAGCGAATGCACGCCAGTCTTCTAGCACAGAGGTTCTCACTCTTTTTGTGACTGCCAATAGCGTGCTGCCTGATGGAGCCGGTGCTGTACAAAGGGTTAACGCCTAAGGCAAGTTCAGCCCCCACTTTGGCCCTTATTTAATTTTTTTTTCATTCTACCTGGGCAGACTCAGACTCACTGAGATTATCTAAATGAGGGCTACAACTGAAAATCGCTGGAAAAGTCGTATACTGTGACATTGCCTTTAGTCAGTTCTACAAACTAAAACATGGTCAACCAGAAATGCCTTTTTGAGATCAAATCACATTTGGTGTGAAGTGACACATACTTAAGACATTTAGTTTACTCTTTTTCACGGAAAAAAATACAGTTCAGCTTTAATTACAAACCAAGTAACAAATCAACAGCGACCTTGTGTTTCTCCAAAAAGTCAGACTAAAAATTGATGTGAGTGCATTGATGCCGGAAAGTGAAAATATCCGAGCTCTCAAAACTCCAATATCATGTAAGTGAAATGTGTGCTCTGTGTAACTGGGAATTACACTCACCAGTGTCCACTTTATTAGGTACATCTGCTCAGTCCTGATTTTGGGATTCTGTCAGAATATTTTTGGCAGTCACCCTTACACAATGTGACTTGCATGATCTTTATTCACTACAGAATTACAAAGTAGATCAGAGGTGGGACTGGAACCAGTCACCTTAAGGCTTATGGCCCAATGGTTCAGCCATACTAAATTGTCTATCTGTCCTATCTGGATGGACAAAGCCCATTCCAGTCTGTGCAATTAGGCCGGGATCTCCATCTCCCCCTTCAAAGAACTCTCAGCCCCTTGTGGCCCTCTGGCCTGCTGTCAGCTAACAGGCCCTGTGCTGTCCAACGGGCGCTGATATGCCTGCTACTACAAACGTTCTCCATCAAGAAGAACACAAGTGGCTTCTACATCATGTCTGCACTGCTGACTGTGACAAAGTCCTTTCAATCTGCTCTGCATGGCTAGGTGATATCTGTCCCCATTTTTTCTCAGATAGCTAAGTCTCCATAAAGCCAAAATGGAATCCTGTCAATGTCCACTGTGCTCTGCCTGTCTGTGCTGCTTACTTCCATCATCTTCTCCATCAGGCTGCGTTTGTTTGATAACGACACTGACCTGTACTTTACAGATTTACGTGTGCTGAATCCATTTCTGAAATTGGGATTTATCTACCACAAGCTGTTTCTGTGAGATTAAGTGAAACACATCATTTAAAAATAAGTTAGTGACATAAGCTTTTTTAATGCCATGAATATTATTTGAAGTATACTTTAACTAAAAAGAAATGGCAGTTTTCCTTGTTCTTAATGTTAATCAATATGCAGACAACCAAAAATGATGTATTTGCTGCACATTTTTTGCCTTCAATCACTATTTTTTGTTTCTGTTTTATTCATTCAAAATAGCCAGGAATTTATGTTTAGAAGGTTAGAAAGCTGCCTCTTTATTGTCCAGAAGAGGGAAAGTAGTTGTTTAATGATCTTACAGAAATATGTAAGCTTGGGTTTATCCATCCATTGTCTTATTTAGGTAACATAAGCAAATGATAAAAGAATACACTGCCTTCGTTTAGTGAAGAAAAAAAAGAGTCTGAATTGGCATGAACTGCCCTAATTTGGGGTGTCCATAAGAAATGTAATGATTTCCGTCCTGAGGTAGAAGTACGTAATAAACAATAGTCCTATCATTTTATAACCAGCTTAATCCAGACCAGGGTCATAGGGGGTGCTGGAGCCTATCCCAGGTAGCATAGGGCACAAGGCCATTGCAGGGTGAACGAACACACACACACACACACACACCGGGCAAGTTAGCGTCACCAAGTCACCCAACCTGCATGGCTTTAGACAGTGGGAGGAGACCCATGCAGACACAGGGATAACCAAGAACACAAACTCTGGGTTCCTCACAGCGAGGCAGCAGTTCTACCAATGCATTCCTTCCCCACCCCAAGAATTGTTGGATCAGATATTTAAAATATTAAAATGTGTACTTCCATTTAAACATTTAATGTTGAAATATTCATGATTATAATAGACACCCTCTGACAGAGGCCCATAATGGGTTGGACCCCCTAGAAAAGGATCAAAAATAACATCACGTTCATAATTACTGACACTGAAATGGTCTAAAACGATACTACAGTGATCCCTCGCTATATCGCGCTTCGCCTTTCGCGGCTTCACTCTATCGCGGATTTTATATGTAAGCATATTTAAATATATATCGCGGATTTTTTGCTGGTTCGCGGATTTCTGAGGACAATGGGTCTTTTAATTTCTGGTACATGCTTCCTCAGTTGGTTTGCCCAGTTGATTTCATACAAGGGACGCTATTGGCAGATGGCTGAGAAGCTACCCAACTTACTTTTCTCTGTCTCTCTTGCGCTGACTTTCTCTGATCCTGACGTAGGGGGTGTGAGCAGGGGGGGCTGTTTGCACACCTAGACGATACGGACGCTCGTCTAAAAATGCTGAAAGATTATCTTCACGTTGCTACCTTCTGTGTGCAGCTGCTTCGTGAAGTGACATGCTGCACGGTGCTTCACATACTTAAAAGCTCAAAGGGCACGTATTGATTTTTCACTGTTTTGTTTCTCTCTCTCTCTCTCCCTGCTCCTGACGGAGGGGGTGTGAGCTGCCGCCTTCAACAGCTTTGTACCGGCGGTGCTTCGCATACTTAAAAGAAAAACAGCCCTATTGATTTGTTTGCTTTCCTCTCTGTTTCTGACAGCCTGTGCTCCTGACGTGCACTCCTTTGAAGAGGAAGATATGTTTGCATTCTTTTAATTGTGAGACAGAACTGTCATCTCTGTCTTGTCATGGAGCACAGTTTAAACTTTTGAAAAAGAGACAAATGTTTGTTTGCAGTGTTTGAATAACGTTCCTGTCTCTCTACAACCTCCTGTGTTTCTGCGCAAATCTGTGACCCAAGCATGACAATATAAAAATAACCATATAAACATATGGTTTCTACTTCGTGGATTTTCTTATTTCGCGGGTGGCTCTGGAACGCAACCCCCGCGATGGAGGAGGGATTACTGTACAAATGTTTATGTTAGAAATTTGTCATTTCTAACCTTCTGGGAGTAGCTGTAAGGACCACCAGTAAAGAATTAAATATCAAAAATATGATCATACCAGTTATGGCACACTGTGCAGTGAATACACTTCACTTGAGCATTCCTAGTTTTCATACTTTCTCTGTATGTTTAGCATTCGTTTGCTCAGAGGTTGATGCACTTGCTGCTTCCTGAGCAGCTCTTCTTTTCTCCACCCTAGCGGCCCGCTGCTTCTTTTCTTTCATCGGCATCTTTTTTGCATTAAAACTGATTAAGTCAGTGTTTGTGTTGCAATTACTTAGTACATTTTCCTTAATTTTTCACTTAAGCGAAGGTGGTAGGGATGAGAACGGCGCCCGTACGCATGCACAACATGGCTGCCCTGCTGGCCACTGCCGAGAGTTGATTCTACAATAAAATAAAATAAAAATAGAGGAATAACCTTGGAGGTCAATCATCACCCTGAAAGCGGATAGTAGATGTCACATAGTATATGTGTACCAAATTTCTGGTCAATAGGTCAAACAGTATGCGAGCTACAGGTGATTTAAAATCAATGGACAGACAAATGGACAGCCACGGTAGCATATTATATTAGAAGATCTGTGATCAGTAATCTCAAAAAAGCATAAAATGATACTCCACATGTCTGTATTACCAATCCTCATTGTTTAGATATTTTGTGAAAAGGGGTAACTTTGACCCTCATATCCCGTAGAGGATGAACCCCTGGGGTTGGTTGATGTGGCACGCACAACTTCAAGTCCTTCCGATTGTTTTGGCTGAAGACACGTATTAGTTTGCTCTTTACCTTAAGGGTTTAATTTCATGTACAATATACAGTATGGTCTAAAAAAAATGGCCTAAAGTGTTTTTGGGTCTAGAGGACCAAAAATAGGGGGGACCTCAAAAAACGTGACGTCTTGCATGATTAGAATGAGATTTCATATGTGCGGTTTTTCTTGTACCAGTAAGTCAGGTGGGATTTCAAAGTGTTCTTATGAACACAAAAAGGCATGTGCCACCATTTTCTTGGGAATAAACTACAAGGGATGAGTTGAGAAGCTTTTCTCTTCCTACTTACAGTAGCACTTGGGTACAACATATCTAAAAGTTTGCTTTCCAGCAATCTCATTTATATTTTTTCTCTGAGGTCTCTGACGAGGATGGGGAGAAGTTCCACCAGGACATTGCTCAAATGGAGAGATGTTCTAGTGGAAGGTGGAGTGAGTCTGCATTAGCAGGTATCTTTGGGTCATTCCACCATGAAAAACCTTCAGTGGATTATAATAGGGAATAAAAATACAAATTGACTGGTTTTTAAAGGGATAATACTCTAGAACAATTATATGTTGATTTTATATATTTTTCAAGTCAAAATTAATTTAAAAAATATATTACTTTTTTTTCCCTCTAAAATGTTTTTTCTTTTTTTCATTATAAACCGTCATCTCTCAATGGCTGATTGTGATAGAGGTGTGGATTCAACACCCTCAGATCCATAAAGACCTCAAATGTTTGACAGGAGTGAAATAACTTTGTGGTTTTTGTCAGAGTGGTACAATCTGCCTTCTTGCCCAGTGCCATGCTGTCTTTTTTTTTTTTTTTTTTTTAATCCAAGCTTTCTCACCATGCATGTGTCTGTGCCTCCTTCCATAAAGCCGGCACACATCATGTTGCTCTCGATGTTCCACCCATAGGCCTCCTGGCAGTCTGATTGGCTGATGAGATCCACGGATGCTTGCTGCAGCTCTTGCGTCTGGATTTTGCCTGATTGGGAGGGTTACAATAAAACAGTGAACCATTCCTAGATTATGAAAAGTCATAAGGCCACTCCCTGCCCGTCCACCTTGGTGTGGCTACTTCCTTTCTTGTCATTCCACTCACCTCCCTCATCCATGGCACCCCAGCCTGTGATAAAACACTCGCTCTGGTTGGTGAAGACATGCGTTGATGAAGGCAGGCAGATAGGCTGAATCACGTTGGTGAGTGGTGCCATCGTTACCAATTCAAGGAGTGCTATGTCAAAGTCCATGTTGGTACGGTTGAAATGAGGGTGCACAACAATCCTGCGCAAATGCAGCCGTACCCCATCTTTGCTTGTGGCATTCAGGGACCCCATGATCACTGCCCACCTGGTTGGATTTCGGCTCCTGTAAAACAATTCTTTGGTAAGTTAATGTTAGTAGAAATAGCAGGCATCCTATACCAGACTCTGCTGGATTAATCCCAGTCCACCTTGCCATGTATTCTGTATTACCTCAAATTGAAAAAAAAAATCTAATTCTCGTAAATATCTGCTCAGAATTGGTAAAAACTCATTAATGTAATTCTAATGTAAAAATGCTGGGCCAGTACTGCTTGCTTTTCATTTTATTTGTTGGTTTTTTCCTATACCACTTTAGAGGGGGCTCTCTAGTTGGTCAGGTGGGAGTTGACTGCGGAGTTTATTGGCTTCTCTTTAGTGTCTACTCTTGTTCTAAAAATAAATTCAATTAACATTGGAAGTACATTAGAAAAATTAACGAACAGGCCATTTCAGCCCAACAAAGCCTGCCAGCCTTATCCACTTAATTACTTTAAAATAACATCAAGTTGAGTTTTGAAAGTCCCTAAAGTCCGACTGTCTGCTACACTACTTGGTCTTTTATTCCACGTGTCTGTGGTTATCTGTTTAAAGATAAACTTCCTAATGTTTGTGCAATAATTACCCTTAACAAGTTTCCAACTGTGTCCCCGTGTTCTTGATGAATTCATTTTAAAGTCACCGTCTCGATCCACTGTACTAATTCCCTTCATAATTTTAAACACTTCAATCATGTCACCTGTTCATCTTCTTTTGCTTAAACTGTAAAGGCTCAACTCTTTTAATCTTTCCTCATAATTCAACCTCTGTAGCCCTGGAATAAGCCCTGTCGCTCTTCTCTGGACATTTTCTAGTGCTGCCATGTCCTTTTTTTGTAGCCTCGAGACCAAAACTGCACACAGGACTCAAGATGAGGCCTCACCAGTGTGTTATAAAGCTTGAGCAGAACATCCTTGGACTTGTACTCCACACATCAAGGCACTATATAACCTCACATTCTGTTAGCCTTCTTAACCACCTTGGTGTTAATGACACAACATGACCCAGATGCAGAATTCTATGTAATAACAGTTAAACCCGAGTTAGACTCGGGGTGACATGTAATGATCTGCTTTACAGTGTTACGCCTGAGTAACTCTTAGGAAGGCATTTTGCTGCCGTCCATTGGATAAAAGAACATTATGCTGCACAAATGATAGGTATTTCTATGTATTTTGCCACTCTAAGATAACTCATCAGTATTCACGAGTGAGGAGGAGCCTTCATGCAAAACACAATGGCATGTAAATGAGAAGTTATAAAGCCAGTTTTAGAACACACTAAAAATGAACCATTAGTTGAATCAACAGACAGTGGTGAAACTGATGCATATGGCTCTGTATGGCCTGACCACTGTGATATGCCAAGTGAATTTGAACATCCAAATGTTCACCATAGTGCAGGTAGGTGTGTGGAAAAAAGGTAACATGATAATGGGCAATTAGAAAGACAAGAAACATGTTAGTCCCCCAAGTACCCTGCACAATGCGGCAACTGTCCACATTTGTGTCAGGGAAAATGTGGAAGTCACTGGGCCTTGCGCTGTGGCAGCCTACAATAACACAAGGTCTGCATTGATCATGGGGATCAGGCATTAACATTCTGCCCTCTTATGCTTATGTAAGAAAAGTGTACAATAAAACACACTCCTACTGTCCTGTTTGGGACATCGGGCTCTGTGAAAGTGACTATTTCGAAACACATCACACGAAGGACGTGTAGTAAATCTGCATCAGTGGACAGCAGGGATGCCTTTCCTACTGTATTAATGTTGGCGTTTTGGTATTTACAAATTCATTCTTCTACAAGTAATAAAATTTTTCCTTGTTGAAAAAAATTCAACTTTTTTGACTTCTTTTCTAGGGGTCCAGTGGAGTCCACTACCACTCCACTATGACTCCTACATCCTTCTCATAAGGTGTACTTTCAAGTTTCAGACCTCCATTTATGTATTCAAATCTAATATTTGTACTTTTGTGTAATACTTTTACTGACAGTAAATTTCATCTGAAACAATTCTGCCCAAGACTGTATGCTCTCTAAGTCCCTCTGTAATGTATCAATGGATTCAAGATTATCTGCCAATCCACCTGTCCTGGTATCATCTGCAAAATTAACCAGCTTGGTACTTCTGTTCCTATCCAAATCATTAATATATTAAAAACAGCAGCAGCCCTAGCACTGACCCCTACTGAACATGACACTTAACATCGGCCAGTTCTGATGATGTTCCTCGCACCGTCACCCTCTGCTTCTCATCTCTGAGCCAATTCTGCACCCATCTAAAAACATCACCCTGGACGTGCACTTCTCTTAGTTTGATGCCCAGCCTTTCATGTGCCACCTTATTAGGTGCTTTCTGAAAGTTCAGATAAATAATATCATAAGCTCCACTCTGATCATATCCTTTTGTTGCTTTCTCATAGAATTCCAGCATGTTAGTAAAACACAACCTCCCTCTTCTAAACCCATGCTGACTGTTCACTAGCTTTCCTGTTCTAGACTTTTTACTCAATCTTTTCCTTAATAATCCTTTCCATTAATATACATGTGATTCACTTTTGGTTGGACTGTATTTGTTATGTTCTGCGAACAAAAAAGAAATAGCAGACATGATGCCCCATGCCTTAAGGTTTATGTCGTCAGCCTGTTTGGTGCCTCTGTTGGCTGCAGCACTAATTCCAAAGCTCTCCTTTTATGGTGGGCACATCATGGAGAACCACCCTCCTCCCTGACAATCCCACTTTAAGAGTAGTTGAAACACACATACGGAAGGATGCAGTGGGCCGCCGTGAGAAGCCATCTCTGATTGATGAGGACTGCACCACAGACGTGCCTCTGAAGGATCTGCAGACTGGCCTGCCATGGCCACTCTCCGAGGACTGCACTGGAGCCACCCACAATCCTCTGCAGGTTCATCGCTGGCCTTTGTCCACAATCTGCAAGGTAAGCCAAAAAAACAACCTGTGAGCTCGATTGTGCTGCTGGTGCAATGATGCTTCTTCCCCTCGCTCAGCACTTTACGTACTGCAGTTGTTCTCATCTGCTTGATTGGTGCAGTCGCTCACTCCGTCACATTCAGGATTGATTTTGTCAATGCAAGTTCCCACTGAACACTGGAATTTTCCAAAGCAATCTGTTATGAGAAAAAAAAAGGATTGAAAGCAGCTATGAAAAAACGAGCATTTAGGACATGAAGGCTACCATATTAGCTGATATGACCAGGGGACTGATGACATGTGCGTGGTGGGAGGCACTAGGGGATCGTCACACATCAGGAGCCCCCTCTCTGTATTGATTCAGGTGGAACGGTATAGTTTTGTAAGAGGACCGGGAGAATCAGGTCAGGTCAGACTGGGAAGCATGCACTGGTATAGCATGTTGTCGCACCCACCACTCGACAAAACAGCTCACGATCCTGGTTGGCAACCCTCTAGGCAGACACGCAGTCCAGTCCCACCCACCGGAAATGACCCTATATCTGCAGCAGCCAGGTGTTACGTGGGCGTCCCCTTGTGCTGGTCCAGCTACTCGGGTCCTCAACAGTGAGGATCCTGCGAGCTGAGTCACTTTTGGGAAATCGTGCCACATGGCCATAGTGCTGTAACTGACGCGCCCTCACAAGGCAGGTAATGGGCCTCATTCGGCAAAATCCCATGCAGAGTTCGGAACCTAAAATTTATCTTGAATCATTCATCAAGCCCAACACACTAATCAAAATTTAGTCAGATGTAATAGTCAGATAGATACCCCAGGAACAACACTCTTAAAAGTTGTTTTTGGTGGCACACAATTTTATCCTAGTCAAAGATAATATGTAAATAGAAGAGTCAACCATTATACTGAGATGATGTAACAAGGAGCGCCCACCCATGAGTACATGAAAACATAACTGACACAAATGGCAGTGCCTGAAACAAAGCAAGCATGATGTCACAGCAAGACAAAAAATTATTTAAACTTATAATGGATGCATTCTTGAGAAAAACCAACGTTGTACTTGAATCCCCTGGGGTTAAAGATCTAACTAGACATATACGTCCTCAAAAAACAGCTCAAGAATCCCTAAACGAAAAACTAAAGAAAACAGTCAATCTCAAGACCCTCATCTTTTGGCTCTTCTCTTATTAAAGGTTTGCCATTCCAGATATGTTGCTGACCAATTGTGATTGGTCCTCAATGGCCGCAGTAGCTGCAGGTTTTTGTTTCCAGCAGTGTTGTGTGATATACTGGTACTAAAAAAATATTAAACTACCCAATTTTTTAAAATGGTACTATACCAGCAGTATACTACATTTGGTTACCGACACCCCATGCTCTGCTTTCCCCACCAACCCTACAACCCCTGCCCAGTTCTTTCAAGCAATATTTGTATATTAGTGTGCTCAAGACCCCAAGGAGAATCCACCAAACATGTTAACGTGCATAAATGTCCACAACTTCGAATAAGCAATTATGAGCCTTGGGTGAACCCCAGCCATGTGTGTTTGTACGCTGGCAAGACAAACCAGCTCTGAGCCAGTGGGGGTAGGGGGGTGGTGGTCTGAAAGGGTGTTGGGAGTTATCCATTATTTGCTTCAGTATCATTTTGTTACCAGTGCGGAGGTGTGAAAATTTGGTATAGGTAACAAATTCAAAATTTTAGTATCAATCCAACACTCATTCCAACCAATGTCCCCTCTGATTTTATGCACTGATAAGCAGATGTGAGTAAACGTATGAGCTGGTACTTTCTGTTCTTAACTAACCTCTTCAATCTCACTTTGAATTTATCAGTGGGTGCAAATCACCAAAAACTCAAACAATGAGCGTGGGGGTTTGGGAGCGACAGGTGCATTACAAAATGATGAAGGGCACAATAACACAACTTCCAAAGTGTGTGAGAAAGTACAAAAGTTCTGTGCAGCTTAGAGGGAGCATGGGCTCCAACCCAGTTTTGTAAATAGAAGCCAGTGATTGCTCAAGGAACACTTCAATGCTTCACTTTAGTTAACTCACTACTTGAAATTTCTGACCCTTTAATTGCTTATTTTAGTCTTCGAAGATCTATTTACTGTTTTAATTACTTCTTGTTTCCTTAACAAGCTGTCAATTAACAATGAAGGTGTAAATGAGAAGGAGCCAGCAGTTTGTGTTGTAAAAATTTTACAAATGTATACATTTAATTTCTCTGACTATCCATAAAATTATCACATTTTAATTTTACGTTGATATTTTTTTTTTATCTTTCATAATTTTGTGAATTTTTTTAATGGGTGCTGCCACTGTTTATCCAGTCGCTGTGGCCATTCTTAGGCATGTGACTCACAGCCGTGTGACCTATGACATAATGTGACCATACTATATAAGATGGTGGTACATAGCACAAGGCATCCAGATTTTCATTAAAAATACAAACTCTTTTGGTGGCAAGTTGCTTATTGTTCTAGCTGGGAAAAGAAATCTTTAGTTAAGGTGAGGACCTGTCGCTCTCGTACTAGACCACAGCTTTTGCTTCTGATTGATTTTTTTTTGACGTTCTGATACTACCTACGGTATACAGTACCTGCTCTGAAGTCTTTCTTAAGCCTTTGCTTGTACCATCGTCTCCTGATATGATGTCTTTGTTTCTGCTTCTTCTGTTAAAGATTGGTTACAACCGTTCTCCATCTACTCTGGTCCTATTTATACCTGCATGTGTTCATATCAAAGTATTTGCCTTATAAAATGGAAACAAATGGACAAAAAAATGCGCATCTGTTCCAGGCATGATAGCCTCAGAAAGGACCTCATCTGAAGTGGTAGAACAACAACCATAACACTAATTTCATCCAATCATATACATATATGAAAGGAATATGGTGTAAAGTGGGGAGTCCTCAGGCGTCTTGCCTAGCATGGCACACTCTTTTCTCTATTTTCGATAAACTGTCACTACACTTCATGGATAATCCTTGATAGTTTCCAGCCTTAGATGACAGATATCCTGGCAGAACTTTAAAGACATACCTGTGTTGTTTGTCATGGAGTTTATAATAGGGGTGGTCATGGCCTCAGGTGAAATCATGTTTGAAAACGAGGTGGTGGTCAGGGCTGCAGTTGGACTGATCAACATGCTCTTCATTAAGGGTATAGCTTGATTGACCACTGGTTGGTTAATGTAGCTCATGATCCAACTTTGGATACTTGTCACTCGAGTATAGACCCCAGGTCTGTTGACTTCAGCACATCCAATTCCCCAGCTGACAATTCCAGCTAAAAAGTAACGACCTGTGCTTTCCTGACAGACCAGAGGACCTCCAGAATCTCCCTGTAAAACACAAGAAAGGATCATTTAGAAAAGCCACCATATTTATAATGACATCTATTCTGACCACAGATTGTCCTGCTGACTCACACACAGACACACACACACACTTCCGAGCAGCACCCACCTGGCATGCATCAACCTTGCCTGCCAAGAAACCAGCGCACATCATTTGGCTTGTGATAGCTCCGGGATACACACGAGAAGAGTTGCACAACGTACTGTCAATGATCCCGACTGTGGCCTTCTGCAGCATTGTGGTCTGGGTACCTGTTTGCAGGAAGAACATAGAGGAATTTAAGACAGGTGGACAAGAGTGGACCGACTGAAGTCTTTGGAAGCTGGACAGGCATCAACTCACTGTTAAACTCATAAAGCTGTCCCCAGCCGGTGACTGTGCATTGCATCCCAGGTGGGAAGTTGTAGGATGGCACGGGCAGACAAATCGGCTGAATATAGGAGTTAAAGGTCAAAGGAGACTCAAGTTCCACCAAGGACACGTCATAGTCTGCTGTGAAGGAATTGTAGTTGGGATGGATTATGATGGATTTGATGTTGAGCACCATGGCGGTTGACTGTGCTCCTGTTATCAGTGTTGCCCCCGCCAAAGCTGTCCATTGTGTGGGGTCACTGATCCTGACAAAGAAAGTGCAATGAAATTAATAGATGAGAATTATCACATGAGATATCATGCTTGTTATGATTTACCTGGCTCAATAAACTCAACAACAGGCGCCCCACCTTAAACTAGACCCCAAGGCTTCAGTGAGCCCACAAAGCAAAACCTCCAATTTCAGAAACATTCTTTGTGGCACCCTCAGGCCAAAAGAAGCCAAGTGTATTATAGTCATAAAATGAGAGAGGGAAATCTGTTAAACCCCTGGCCCAAATGACAGAAACAAAGTTCTTATAACTGGAATTTTATTAATAAAACTTTTCAAAAACAAAACCAAAAATGCAAGATATCAAAATTGTTTGCCTCTGCAAACAAAACCCAGTGTGTAATCCAATAACAAAAACCAAAACAAGATCTAAAATTACAAGGAGAATCAAAACAAACTGACACAAGCGTGAACAACAGGGGAAATCCGAAAATGGGGGCTGAACAAAAACAGAACTGAGGTAAAAAGAAGGAGCAACTGGGCATTTGTGAAAACAGTGAAACAGGCAAATTTTGACTTGCATACAACTTCTTGAAATCGATACCAACGTTCATTTTGAAGACAACTTCACGATAATGAACCATGAAATTCACTCAAGAGTTTTTTTGGGGTTTTAAAGTTTTTATTGATACTGCTGTCTAATGCCTTGTTCAAACTATCATGTTTACCGGTGTTCTTATCTGCCGCTGTGTAAAGCACATAATCTGTACCACACTGGTAAAATCAATCCTATTTGTGCTTCTCGTTCACATCACCATGGAAAAGATCAATATGTTTTTTTAAAATTGTGACTTGTGAATATTTTCCATACAAAGAGGGACTAAAGCGCTCCATCGTTACTTATTTATGTTTATGTTAATTTATGTAGCAGATGCTTTTAGCCAAGGCGACTTACAAAACAGGTCGAAATAATCGAGTAAATATCAGTCAGGGACTGTTTAGGAACAATGATGACAGGACAAGGTGACTAGATTGATCATCACAAGTGAAGTCCTCAGAACAAAACACAAGTGAGTTACTCTTCCTAGGTTACAAGAACCTACAGTATATAACTGCTTAGGCAAGAATTCACCAAACATGGGAGTTTTCAAACACTTTTAGTACACATGGGGGGGAAGCGAATTTGAGATAGAGGTGGGACACTCGTTCCATGCACTGGGAGCTACACATAGAAAGAAAGAGTCAGGACTGAGGTTTGATTCCATGCAGAGGAAGCATCACCAGCAGACCTAAATGAGAAGGAGCATAGGACCTCACAAGTGTTTCCATAAGCATTTAGGTGATGACCCATTGACTACTCCATAGGCAAGCATCAAGGACTTGAACTTAATCTGTGTCACTACAAGGAGCCAAAAGTGATCTGAGAAATGGAGTGACATGTCCACCTCAGCCGGTTGAACACCAGACCATTTTGAATCATCTATAGCAGCCATGGTACAAGTGGCAAAAACAAAGCCTGGACCAGGAGTTGTGCTGCATACTCTATCACATATCGTCTGATCTTTTGGATGATGTGTAGAGTGAATCTGCAAGACCGAGAGGCAGTAGAACTATGGTCCCTGACACACACGGGAAAACTCAGGACACGCAAGGTTGCTGTTGCAACCTTATCCTAGTTGAGGTTACGCACACTTTGGCGATTTTGCATTTTTTAATTTTCACTAGAAATCTTAATGATCGGATTTAATGCATGAAAATGCTTCCAGACAAGAATTTAATGTCCTTCTTGTGTGAATGAGACAACTTTCAATGGAAGGAAAACAATTTATTTTGGATTTTTTTTTTTTGTGAAATGGAACACCATGGTTTGCAGTGGATCCTGTTTGTGGATATTGTTTTGGTCATCACTTTAGAGCACTTCAGGTAGGGTGAGGAAAGAGTTGGGGGCAAAACTACAAGTAATACAGAAAACAGGCACAAAGAATAAACAAGCGAGTAGGGGAAATTTACTAAATTTACAATTGTGTTGCTTTTAGTGTAACATAGTCATGCGGTAGAAGTGATGAGAAATAGAAAATCAGGTGGAAAGAGTTGGTGGCTGTGTGATGTCAGGAGAACTTCCGATAAATAAAGGGGCAGCAGGTCAGTGAAGGGGCAAGGTTAGGGTTAGGACTGTGTGGAGGTCAGGGCCTGGGTAACAAGAAGCATGTCTGAAGTATTTGGGGGTTGTAGATATTTGGAGGACCATTCCCTTCATTCTGCAATTGTGTGTTCTAAACATTACTACTCCTAATAAATTCATTTTTGGATGTTTTTGAGTAGTCCTCAGGACACTAATGCCACAATATTCTCCTTTATCAATGATGCCCCACTTTCATTTTATTCAAAGTATAGTGGAGCGCTGGTCACCATGCTACAATAAAGACATAGCAGCACATGAAGCTTTGCAGAGGAGATGGAGGACTAAAAGGTCATGTCCTACTTTGTGCTTAAGGATGTTTAATTCTCTGAGCCAAGTCAAACAGAAAGGACTGCGTGGAGATCTACGCCAAAATTCTTAAAGCCATCAATAAAGCTGATCCAGCAGAAATCTTTCAACAGATTAGCAAATGACATACTTGAGGGCACCAGTGGAAAGTAAGGAGACAGGCATTTAAGATTAAAGCCAGGCACACAGAAATGTGGAACAAACTACAAAGTCATGTAAATGGAGCAGAAACCTTGACAGCCTTTAAGAAGTATCTGGAAGAGATTTTGGGACAGCTTAGCTATTAGCTAAACAAACACACCTAATGGACTGAATGGTCTCCTCCTATTTGCCATCTTCTTATATTCTTATGTGTTCTTATGCCATGGTGTGCTGAGTGCTCCTGAACTTGGACAGAACAGGCTGCTAGATGATGGTGTCAGGTTTGATCTGATTGGTGTAGTTTTATGTACCATTCAGTATTTATCCTTTTTTTAATTTGGATGAGAAAGGTTGTGGAACTTCATGTTGTAGTTATCAATGTGGTTTATGAATGGCTCTTGTGTGAGCGCTGAATCATTGGGATAAGGGACATGTCAAAAGAAGGGGGTGATATCAGGCTGAGAATTAAGGTGCAGATGTGAGGAAATTGCAGTTGGTCATGGAGTGAAGTGACATCAGGTGTGTCCTAAGGAGGATGGCATAATACTCTGTCTTATTACAGACACATTTCCTCCATAAAACAGTTATAGTGAAGATGTCATCCTGGAGAGGACATAGGGAAAGTGTGGTGTTACTTACGAGTCAAAGCAGTGTGCCGCAGACACGAGCCAGGTCTTGCTAATGACGGTTGCCCCGCAGTCATGAGTTCCTTGTAGCTTCAGGCTCACCTGCCAGGGAAATTCACCTAGGTAGGCAGCCGTACCCCCAACGATGCGATCGGCAATGGCCAGCGTAATGCCACAATCTGATGAGAAGAACAGCAACAAGTTGGTTAGACCAAGGAGATGCCCACATTTCACACATGCACACAAAACTTTAAGACATTCAGTTAATTTGTCCAGTCTTGAAGGACAGGGCGTACCACAGTGGGCTTCATCAGAGCCATCATCGCAGTCCACAACATTGTCACACTGAGGGTTTATCTTGGTCAAGCATTCTTTGTTCTGGCAGGAGAATATATTTGCAGGGCAGTACACTGGAGAAAGAAAGAATGAAGGCAGTCAGAAACTACCAGCTTGCAGAGTCTTTGACATGGCAAACTGGGTGGTAGTCCCTAACTTACCAGAGATGTTTCCAATCTGATAGTAAGATCTCCCATTTGCACCTGAGGAAAATAAAGAAGGGAAACACATGGAGGTAAATAGAACTAGTTGGGGGTAGCAGTGGAGCCCACCCTGTCTAGTTTAACAAGTGACTCACTCTGTAGGGTGACTGACGTGATGTTTCCAAAGCTTGAGATAGTCAGAGGATGTTTCTGCATAGAGGAGCCCAGGCCCACCCGTAGGACCTCCTGCACCCGAGACTCAGACAGCTGCTGCAGCAACATCACAGAGAAAGACAGATGTAACTGGGAGGTGACGCTTCCATCACTGCTGTTCCTAAAGATGCCATGAGGACAAAAATGAGGTGGTTACCCAATGTTGGTGTGCACCAAGAAACAAGCAATTTGAAAAGAAACCCACCCGAACTGCAAGACATTACAGTCCACGTAGTCACTATCCAGGGACGAGGCCAGGAAGAGATTCTCAACCTGATATGGATGGAAGGACACAAATTCACTTAAAACATCCCATTCAAAGCAAAGGGAAACTGGCAGCATATCATATTTGGACCCTTCAACATCAATGCCAAGCACTTCTCCTCCAGTGCCCATCCATGATGTAAAGTAAATGCGAGGCAAGCAGGACCCACTTACCCATCTCTCATATGGGTCAGACACCTTAATGCCCACCAAGCCTGAGAACTGCTTGCCATTTAAAAGGACCCCCAGGTGAGGGCCTGGCCAAAGAGGAAGGGCCAACTTGGGATGCCCACCTCCTTGCAGCAGTCAAAATAAAGCACACCCCCTTGCCCCATCACATTTGAGGGGGTGACACTCACCTTTCTTTGGAGGGAGGTGGACAGCACAATGGAGTAGGCGGACATCTCATCCAGCAGGTCCTCATTATACTTCATGCCATTCAGCACCACCGTCTCCACAAACGATACGTCTTTCCGGATGAAGATGGCTGCAAGACAGTGGTGTGCATGAGACAGGTATGGCAGCAGTTGGAGTGCTGCATTAGACATGATGCCCCCTAACAGACTTATACATTGTACTAATGTGCCCAGGAAACAGAAAGAGAGGGGTCAAGACCACCATCATTATGCTACTTACCAATCAGGACGGCAGAAAGGATCAGGGCTGCAGTGAGCAGGAAGATGCCAGAAGCCACTAGAATTGCGCGGAGGTTTGCCCCCCTGCAGCCATATTGGTGTGTTTCAATGGCTGGCACTTTCTCAGAGCTTTTCGGATCCATGCCTTGGATCAGCTACTTGGCTGTTTAGTGGCTTCTTAAAGACAATGCTAAGGAAAAGCTGAAGAGGGAGAAAGAGACACCATTACATCAAGAACTACATGACCAGGTCTTAACTAGAAATGGTCTTTCAGTTCCCTCTGGACGTTATTGCCTGTGCTGGCAGGTAACATGGCAGAGACATACTGGACACCAGTGGCTACGCTGTCCGGCAGTGTCACCACAAGATCAAATTTGGAATTTCATGGCCAAACTGAGAATAAAGCCACTCTGGGGACATGATGAGCTGGGTTGGGTTTTTACGTCTACCTTTTTACATTTATTCATTTAGCAGACTCTTATCCAAAGCGACTTACAAATTAGGGCAACATATTCGATAAACATCAATTAGGGGTCTGTTTGAAAGAAGACAGGTTTACAGACATTCACAAAAACAAGTGAAAAGTTCTACAGACATCATGGGTAAACAGCCATTAAAGCAGTTTAAGCAGAAGACTAGCTAACCTGACCTTAAGTGCAAGAAGCTTGAGTCAAAATCCATTAACACTTAAAAAAAATATTCTCACAAAACAGGAAAGCGTTCAGGAGCCTCTTAAACACACTGAGGGAGTCAATGGTTCAGAGGAATGTGGGCAAGTCATTCCACCGGCAAGGGGCTACACATGGCAGGTGCCATTCAAAGTACTCAAACCTTTCATAAGTGTGCTAAATTTCTGGAAATTTCTTTCCCACTGATCAAAGTTGAGAAGATTATTAGGCACCATTTGCACCTTCACCTCAAGGCAAATCATCCATCTTTACCAATACTGAACCCTCTGCCTGGAAAAATACACCAGAAAAGCCCAAAAACATGGCCTAACACTGCATGTGGTAAGCCACGCAGAGGTGCGCATTACTCAGACATAATCAGAGGTGAAAGGCTGTTGGCTGATATCAACTTAAATAAGCTGTGCTTTGGGAAAACAGTCAAAACAGATTGAATGGGAACAACAAATAAGCCACATTGTCTTCAGGAGAAAGCTTAGGGAAGAGACCACCATAGGTGAAGAGCAGTTTGGTTTTATGCCAGGGAGCAGAATAGCAGATGAAGTCCTTGCATTGAGAAAAAACAGACAGGGTCTGCATACGGTGTTACTGATTTGGGGAAGGCTTATTACAGAATGCCATGTCAGGAGTTCTGGAGGGAGAAAGGAGGACCCGAGCAGTGTTTGAGGATTGATCAGGATGTGCATGAGGGAGTGAGGACTTGGGGTAAAAGCAGTGTTGGGGTGACGGACAAGATCTCAGTTCGAGGAGGTCTGCACCAGGGACCTTGCTGAAGTCCTTACCTTTTTTTGATTTTGATCTGGTTATAGATGTGTTGACTTGTGGGATAAAAAGCCAGTTCTCCTGGTGTGTGCTTTTTGCTGATGCCATTGTGTTTTATAGCCCCAGACAGGAGGAAGAAGAGAAGTCTTTGGAAGAATGGAGAAGGGCTTTGGAAGAGAGAGGTTTGAAGATAAATAGGAAGTAGAAAAATATGAGGTGCAATGATGATCAGGACTGACTAGAGTGGATAAGTGTAAACATCTACACTCTTTAACATAAAGGTACATTAGTGGTTCTTCCAAATGATGCCATAGGGGAACCATTTTTGTTTCCGAAAAGACCCAGAAAGAACCTTTATTAATTTAGATCTACAACTGGCTTCATACGGTAAATAACCAGGACTAGATGGTAACAGATTTGTGAAATATCAATGGGTCCTGATTTTAAAAGATCTCTTGTTTAAAAGTACAGTAACTCAGGCTAAATTCAAGTTTTCTTGTTCTGTTAGTGCCCTGCTTGGCAGCCTACCATACACTAAAGATTTTAGTTTTTTGAAGCACATGTGCAAAGAACCCGTCACAGAATGAAGTGGTGCTTTGTCAAGCAATGGCTCTATGATGAACCACACAACCCAGTAAAGAAACATTGAAGAAC
Organism: Erpetoichthys calabaricus; assembly: GCF_900747795.2. Taxonomy (NCBI): domain Eukaryota; kingdom Metazoa; phylum Chordata; class Cladistia; order Polypteriformes; family Polypteridae; genus Erpetoichthys; species Erpetoichthys calabaricus. The sequence continues at coordinate 135,237,618 of NC_041405.2, forward strand.
CAGGATTTTTAAGAGAGTAGGATCAGTGGAAGCCCAAGATGGAGAATTTAGATGCAGAGACAGCTCACAGAGTGCAGGGTGCATGGAACAATTGGAAGAAGAAGATGTCAGGAGTATTGAGTGAAGAATTAAGGTGAAGGTTAAAAGGTATGGAGTTTTGAGACAATGGCAAGACCAGCAATAATGGACGGAGCTGAGACATGCACTGTAAAGGAAGCACCAGAGACAAAGTTAGAGAAATGGAAATGTTGAGATGGATATGTGGAGTTACAAAAAAAAGGACAGAATAAGAAATGAGATAATCAGAGATACAACAAAAGTGGAAGAAATAAGTAAGGAAACGCATGAGGAGAGACAAGGAATATGTGGGCCAAAGAGTGAAGGGAATGGAAGGACATTGGGGGGGAGAAAGCCAGGAGGCCAAAGCATAGGTGCATGGAGAAAGTAAAAGAAGATGTGAAGGATAAAGGGCCTGACTGGCGAGTAGGTGCAGGACTGAGCTGTTTGGAGAAGGCTGATCAGACACATTGACCCCACACAGAAGTGAACAGGAAGAAGTTGCCTGACTGAGAAAGAAAGTCTGCCTTTGTGATGTCGGGTCGGTGGCAGGTTTCATTCCAAACTCGTTTATTTACATTTCACACACGCAGATGCAGCAAAAGTTTGTCAACATGCTTAACTCTTAAGTTATTTCCTATAATGCAAACTAACTAAAATTAATTTTATTATTATTTACTGTGAACAAATACCCGCAAAGCGATAGCATTGTTTTTTTACATTGCGGAGGTGCCTGAAGATTTCCGGGACTTCTGGAGGGGGTCGAATGTGAGTCAGTAACTGGCTGACATGGCTGTTCTATTAGGGAGTAGGGATCTAAGAAAGGCCGGCCGCTCGACTCAGTATAGCGCCGCTCCAGTGAGACCCATGCGGGGAGGGGGAGAACTGCGCTGAGACAATGGCGCGCTTTATATTAAGAAGCGGGGGTCGCGGGGCACTAAAGTGTCCGTGTGACTTCACAAGCCAATGGGCCAGTCACAGGTCAGCTAACGGACGATCCTCTCTTCGTCGTCGCTTCTGATGCTGCCGCGGGTTTCTTCTCTGAATGACAAAACTACGCGGACTCGCACCGAATTCATCGTCACTGTCCCGGCCGCTGCCTTTGCAGATGCCCGCTACACACAGTCTTCCAGTTTTTTTTGGTTATCAATCGATTCTTCTTTTAATGCTCTTCCTCCGCACCTGCACCCACCGACCTCCCTCCTCATCCTCATCCTCATCCCCTTGGCCTCCACTTCTCCCACCCGAGTCGCTTGCCCTCGCAGCCTTCCAGTACTCACCAGTCCGATGGCGAACAGCTCACGCCAGACGTAGATTCGGGATCAGCTTCTCTGACAAAGATGCGTGTCGTATAGCGGACAGGTGATCGCTGGTCACTTTAAAGCCGCTGCAGACCCCGCCCATGACCCCCAGTCACAAGTGTAATTACAGGTTTTAAGAGATCTGCGGGAAATCGGATTCGCCTGCGGCTCTGCTGCGCGAGATCGTACGTGTGATTTATGGTCATTTACCGTCACAGGGAGCAATTACAAGGCGCTATATAGATTAGTGACATGAATGGCTACGTGATACTCTTCTTAATTGCCGAAGGGTTCAAACGTCGGGAATGCAATTATCTTTGGGAAAAGTTAATCTGAGATCACTGAAGCACCGCAGAAGTGCGAAATGTGGCACCCACGCTACTTAGCGCAGCGTGCTTGTCAAAAAAGAATTACAATGGCATTCAACACAAGAACAGAGAGCGAAACGTGCAGGGAGTGAAGCAAAACAAGTGTGCAAGCACATCAGCACCAGAATGTATATAAATATATAACGGTGATAACACACACCTCGAAAAAAAAAATAGAAATACGCACTTCAAAATCCTGGGTCTTTAATGGCCCTTTATGGTTCAGACTGGGTTGTGTGGTTCCTTAAAAAGCCGTTGCTTGACAAAGCACCATTTCATTAGGGGAAGGGTTCTTTGCATTTGAAGTTGGTTCCTTGGACTTGGAAAAAAGTTTCTAATATACAGGAAAAAAACTGAAATCGTAAAGGTATGGCAGGGCACAGAACACTAACAGACTGAAAACACATGGACATGTAGCATTGGACGTAGGTAGCAGAAGTACTTTTACAATCATGAGCCATTGGTATTCCACAAAATGTTACCATCTAGTCATAGCCATTCAGTGTATGGAGCCATATGAACATTACCACCATCATCAAGGGGGAAAAGCTGGTAATGCCACCCTGACTGAGGTACCTCACTACAGGGACAAAGGAAATCATTTCAAACGAGCTTGTGAAGGGGTACACAGAAATGAAAGTGCAGACACATACAAAGACACCCCAGACATACAATTCCAGATATGAGCCAACTAAAAGCTGTGCCAGCAAATACAGAAGTGAATACAGAGGCGTATACAATGGATTCAGAAAGTCTTCAGACCCCTTCACTTTCTACATGCTTTATTGTGCCGTAGATTTGATTTTAAATGGGTACATTTCCCATTCTTGCCCATCAATCTATGCAATAATCCATAATGAAAAAGTGAAAACATGTTTTCAGAAAGGTTTGCAAATTAAATAAAAATCAAGAACTGAAATCTCTAATTTATTGAAGTATTCAGACACTTGTGGCAGAAGTAGAAGCCCTTGTGGCAGAATTTCCACATTTATGATTTATGAAACATGATGTGTGAAAGGGCGGCACGGTGGCGCAGTGGGTAGCGCTGCTGCCTCGCAGTTGGGAGATCTGGGGACCTGGGTTCACTTCCCGGGTCCTCCCTGCGTGGAGTTTGCATGTTCCCCCCGTGTCTGCGTGGGTTTCCTCCGGGCGCTCCGGTTTCCTCCCACAGTCCAAAGACATGCTGGTTAGGTGGATTGGCGATTCTAAATTGGCCCTAGTGTGTGCTTGGTGTGTGCTTGGTGTGTTTGTGTGTGTCCTGCAGTGGGTTGGCACCCTGCCCGGGATTGTTTCCTGCCTTGTGCCCTGTGTTGGCTGAGATTGGCTCCAGCAGACCCCCGTGACCCTGTGTTCGGATTCAGCGGGTTGGAAAATGGATGGATGGATGGATGATGTGTGAAAACATGATTTATGAAAATATGACATATTCCTTTACATTTACATTCCTTACGGCCTTTGTATATTTTGATATGTACGATGGGCACGGTTTACATTATTTTAATAAGAGCTCAAAGGTGCACACTTTCTTGGCTATGTATTACAAGCAAGAGAAGTGTATTTGTAAATCATGCTTCTATTATTTGTTTTGAATATGGTGTTTTAACAATGACGTCATGTGTTAGGATGGGGGCATAAGTCTCTTAATTCATAATTTGGGTTGGGAACCCCTGGATTCAGGCATTCATGCACATTCACGACAATAGACTTTTCTGGAGGAAGTGAAATCTTTCAGCAGGGTAATATGCCCTGCCACACTGCACAAATCGTTCTGGATTGCTTTGAGGAACATGATGAAATGTTCATGGTGTTGGCCTGTCCTCCAAATTCCCCAGATCTCAATCTAATGAAGCATCTGTGGAATGAGTTGGAACAACTAGTCTGATCTGCGGTGGCTCCACTTCACAGCTTATCTATCTATCTATCTATAGGAGTTGAGGAACTGCTGCTAAAGTCCTGGTGCCAGCTACCATAGGACATCGTCAGAGGTCTTCAGAGTTCACACCTGACATGTAGATCTAATTGTATAGCCTCTTTCTAATGGTAGACACATACACTTTCACATCAATGGCACTGAGAACTATATGTAGGTCCTTTGATGAAATTTTGGGCTTCTTAGAGACTTAATTTCAGCATCTTGTGTTCTACTCTCAGGCTGAACTTGTTGAAGAGGCCTGGCCTGGTGAAGTTGGCAGTTGTTTGAAATCCTCTGCACTTGTAAATGGTCTTCTAGATAGTGGAATAGGTTTCAATTGTTTGGAGATCTTTTAAAAATCCCTTTCCAGACTCATATGCATCTATACATACTGTACATCTACAGGTATGTGGCCTCAGAAAGCTCTTTCGTTCTCGGCATAGTGATAATACACACTTCAGCAACAAAGAGCGACACAACCTAAATGTCGGAGGTCTAATAAGACAGGCTCCCCCAAGATCGTCTCTATTGAAGTTCTTATTATTTTCACCTGTTCTGGTGCACCTCAGTCGAATTTTAGGTATTCAAGGTAGCTGTAAATGTAGAGGTGTATTTACCTTTTTCCAAATGTAAAGTTTGCATTTATGTTTATTGAAATTATACCATTGACCTCACAATGTAAATGTAACATGATGCTTGTTAAATTATGTCATTTTGAACTGAAGGTATGGTTTAAAAGAAGATTACATCTTGATATGTCCACATACTGTATGTTAAAAGAGAAAAAAAAAAGTTCATGGAAAGGCGGCATGGTGGAGCAGTGGTCGGGCTGCTGCCTTGCAGTATGGAGATTAAGGTTCATGTCCTGGGTCCTCCCTGCATGGAGGTTACATGTTCTTACTGTGTCTGTGTGGGTTTCCTCCCACAGTCCAAAGACATGCAGGTTGGGTGGATTGGCGACAATAAACTGGCCGATATGGGTGTGTTTGTAAAGTAATGGACTGGCACCCTTGGTCTTAATTAAGCAGGTTAGAAAATGATATGACATTTCACGGAGTGTACATGCTTTTTTACATAACACTATCTATCTATCTATCTATCTAGTAAGTCTCTTTACTTGAGGCATGTGCAGGTAAGACTGTACATGTGGGGCACTATAAATCAGATACCTCACACATATATTAACAATATGATAAACAAAGTAACTGTAGCGTAAGTGAACTAAAATAACAAACACAGGAATCTTTATAATAATATATTCAAGTTTTAATTATCAGAGAACCTGATGTAGTTGATTGCCATATTCCTACAGAGGTTAGACGTTTTCCAACAGCGGGCACCTGCTTTGGTGATTGGCACAGGTTGTAGCTTAACCATTTCGTCTGCTTGTGCTGAGCTAGTAAATCTCTTTGCTTAAAGCAGCTGTCCACATGCAGATAAGACTGTACATGTGGGGCGCTATAAAGCAGATATATTAAGGTAGAACTTCTGGATTATACAGTGCCACCACATGGCACTGCCAGAGGAGCACAGCTATAGTTTCCACACAACTCGGAAGTGCTTTGGATGACTTATACCTTGACACCTGAAGAAGTCTCATTTAAAAGATGCCTGCAGCCTCACCTCGAGGAGTCACAGTTGGGAGGCAGCAGGCGACACTGACTAGGAGAAAAGAAGGAGAGAAAAAATTGCTTGTTAGATTCATGTGTTGATTTTAGCTGGAGCTTAACTGGAAATGTGTTGGTAACAAATAAAAATCCTTTACTTGAATCAGAAATTGTGTTGGGTAACATTGCGTATGTGGTTTGGGGCTCAGTGGTGCCCTCTTGTGGTTATGAGAGATATACCACGCACGTCAAGTGGCACGCATCTGTATACAGTACAGATGAATGGTGTGGCTATACAAACGCATAGACACAAACTGAATCATGTCCATACAGCATATACAAAAAGATAGATGTAGACACACCGATGTGGAAGTAGGCAAATGTGACACTGTTGGGACACAAGCAATTACACACACAGTAATACAACACAGACATGTGGAAACATAAGTTCACATTCACAACTACCTTGAAATGAGGCAAAAATGCACGCAAGCAGCTCCTGGCGGTTTAGCAATCTCAGCGCTGGCTCTAGCAGGTGGCTGTGCCATTGAGCGGCACTTATTCACTAACTTTTAAAAGAATTTGCCAGGCTTGGCCACCAGGCATGACCTTTTTGGTTGCTGAAACTGAAAATATGACTGCCATTTTTAACAGCCTAAATTTGTAATTCAGATATGCAGTTCAATGCCATCTTACTTTACCTGCTGCTTTATCGCATGCATTTCAGTCTCAAGTGTTATTAATGATCATATGAGAAGCGTGGCTCCGCGCACAACCAATCCTTGTGTCGCGTGGTTTGTTCAAACCTCGCCAATCAGGATAATTCAGCGTACTGTGCAATTGTTCATAAAGTAAACTTTGAAGTGCAAGATGTTTATTTTTCAACAGCCTTACGGACTGCATCCTACATTTACTTAAAGCGCACCAATTATGATTCCATCTTGCGCTCCATTTTATAAGCTTGCTTTCCTGTAATACTCTGCACCAGAAAATAAAAACGAACTGAGCTGGCTTCAGTAAGCCATCCCCAAATTCAATAAAATTAACAACTTTTCCAGCTTTTAGCAAAAATCCTCAGATCTTAACATTAGGAGCAACGTCATAGGGATTCCATACAGGCTGCAACAAATGCTCAGTACTTAACAAAATGCAGTCGCACAGGGGTCGGGCTGCTGCCTTTGGATTAAGGAGATGGGGGTCCGCCTCCTGGGGGCTCGGTGCAAGAAATTTGCATACTCTCCCCATGTCCTTTACTCCCGATGCATGCTGGGATAGGCATTATGGCTTGGGAGAAGTGGGTTTGGAAAATGGATGGATGGAGGTTAGTATAAAATTATATATTTGAATAGAGTCATTAGACATATGTACACGTTCTGTATAGCAAAATTCTCATAACAATTCGCTTATATTTTAACGTAAAATAACAGCGGTTGCTTGCATGTGTCATATCTGCTTGCTCACTTTCTGCTTTATATCCTCATTTTTAAAAATATTTAGCAGCACTGCTATTACTTGTTCATTTATTGAGTGTATACGATTTTGGTCTTTATATCTCCTATTCAAATAAAAAGAAATCATTATTATTAGTAAAATATTGGTGTTTAATTAATTTTACTAACATTTTTTGAAGAATCAATCAAAAACATGTGAACAAACGTGTCAAAAGAACACCATTCGTACTCGTTTATAATGAAAGTTGTTGCTGTGCGATGTAAAATTAAATGATTAAAAAATATGTGGTCACTTGAGCTCCATCATGCCTTACCTTTTCCCGTCACATGTTGCAGTTTGTGTATCGTTCATCTTAACACAGTTGAACGGACTTCTATACAGCAGCCATAATGTAGCGGCTGTGGGATTTTTCAGCCCTTTAACGTTTGTCTCTCGGAGCTAAAGGAGACTTCTATCTTTCCTGTCACAAGCATACCGGCACTCTCACACACATACACACACACTTGCACGGCGGCCAGGTATTATTTTTTTTTTTAAATCGCTTTACCTGCCTAAAGTAAAATACAGTGCGCGTGAGCACAACTTACATTTTAACTGTAAAACCGACTAGCGAATGGCAAATTATACGCCAATCTGCCAGTTACCCACAATGAGCAAAAAACTAACCACTTCCTTTCCACTACTAAAAAACGGTCGCTGAAGTGGTTGACATTCTTCACAACCAAGGGCTGGAAAAGTGGAAACTACTTTCCTCAAAAATGTTGACTCCTGTAGTTTATTTATTGGCCCCACAATGGCCTGTTGCCCAGTGCTGCACTGTGCTTAATTTAGGCAATTTTTAATAAGATAAATGTGATCAATGGAAGACCTTTAGCTGAATTATTTAATGACAGTGCACTCTATGTATGGCAGAATTCAACTCCCTTTTCTGAGTTGCCAGTTGAAAGGTCCCTTTCCCACCATTCCCTAGGGTCCTGCTTTTGTGCTCAGCGCTGTCAGGATGGACACTAGCCCCTGTGAGCCGAACCTGGATTAAGAGCATTTGAAGAATGTTATTTTATGATATGCAGGCCAACCTGAACCGCAGTACTGACATATGATTTCTTTCAGATCACATTAACACTTGTCAAAAAAGACAAAAGATGACAAATGTCATCAAAACAAGTCACGCTTCTTGGGTACCCAAATGCCCATTTCCCTAGTGTTGCTGCTCCACCCCTAGTCTTCAAAGTAAAATGTACAGCTCGAGGGTCCAATGCAAGCTGACTTATTCCTGCTGAACTCCCCCCTTGCTAGTCAATGCACCAGGTCACTCATTGCCTGAGGTCCCACCTGTGTTTGTCTAAAGGTGGAGTAACACCTTACCACAGAAACCACACACCTCTCCCTGTATATACAAAGGCAGCCTGGACCATTAAGGGAAGGTATGAAAACAATTGAAAACAATTGATAAGGATCTGCAACTCCAACAGCTTACAAGTGTTTAACCATTAGCCATCATTATCCTGTAGATCAAGTTAATCATCTGTGACTTCATAAAGTACGCCTACGTCAACAGCAGATAACGTCTAAGTTGCTTCAATGAACAATCCTTCAGATTGAGGCTGTCACTTTAGTAACAAGCAGCTAAAAGCTAAAGGATGGTAAGCAGCAGCAGCAACGTGGATGTCTCAACACCAGCAAACTAGATGGCAGAGGGGTTTGGGGGCCCTGGGCTATGTTTAGTGTGCCTAAGTCTAGAAGTCTCCCCTGACAACACCATTTCTATTCAAAAACTATAAATGTTACAAAAGTTTGGTCCTTAACACAGAAATTAAAGTAAAACACACCTCTCCAAACCAGAGGCCTGGCTCCTGTGCAAAGTGATGCCAACTGTGAGTTGCTAGCAGTTAGTCAGGCAGATTTAATAACAGGCAACCCTGAGTATTCTTTTTCTCCATCAAAATTTCCTATGACATGCTGCCCACCCAGGTGGATGGAACCATCCTCAAAAATGAAAACTCCCAGCAAGCAGCAAACCTTTTATTTTGTTATTTATTTCAATATTAGCTTATGTGAGGTAATATCAGCCCCCTGACATTCTGAGGCTGGTGAACATACTAATGCTCCAAGGTGCCACGCATGGGCACACAGTCTAATAAAGATTAGCATCCCCTGAGCCCAGAGCAGCTGCACACTTTCAGAGTTGAGCACAGCCTGGGGACAAGAAATGGGGCACATAAAACCAGGCTGGTAATGGCCAGCATCAAAGTCCTCCAGTAGACGGCATCTGTGGGAACAGAGTTAGCAGAACCTTAAAGTGACCCAGGCTGCTGTGGCACAGGACTAGGGTGAACATTTCAACACCATCTGTGATGCAAGCTACAGCAGCCACATACTGCCCTTCTGCACATACTGCTGTCTGTCTCAGCTTCTAGTGGGAGAGGGTCAATTGTGGCCGCTGCCCTCAGACTAGCACCACCACAGATGGCAAGAAATTCCACACAACTGTTTAAAAAGAAAAAAAAAAGTATATATATCAATACAAAACAGGTGTAAAAAAACCAAATTCCTACAACATATCTGCCCCACTTCTTAGGGTTCTTGGTCACCACTGGGTGGTTCTTCGCTCTGATTGGTGGCCTCGGTACTGAGTGGTTCCTTGTTGGCCGGTTGTTCCTCTACTGGTACATCTGGAGGGTGGGTGCAGGTGATAGACCCTTTCACAAGGGGGGGCTGCACAATTTCTTTCTGTGAGAATAAGAGAAAAGTACAGTTTAGCAGCCAATGGTGCAAAATCAAAACAACCAAAATTTAATTATACAGAGTCCCATCACAAAGCAAACAAGGTGAATAGAATAAGCTAGAAAACAGACCCTGCAGCCCTTCTTCCAAATTGCCCAGAGTTTCAAGCAGTAGCACAAAGACCCAAACCCAAGGTTGGCACCAGCTGAAAATTTACCATGGCGACTCCCAAACAAAATATTCAAGCCACATTCATGCTGCTTTTGCTTTGTGCAACAGCACAGAAGGCATCATCAACATTTAGGCTAGTGGGGCTCACATTTTTTTTTTTTTCAGTCAGTCAAGTTGTCACCAGGGATCTTGGCGACACTAATAAAACATAGGCAGAGGAACTAGTCAGCCTTTAACTGTGGGGGTAAATGGAGATGATTGTGTCACTTTAAGATGGATGTGAAGGATAAGCACAGTAAATGGCAGAAAGAGGAAAAATGGTATGCAGGAGGATTCCTTTCCCAAGTTTAGCAAAGTACTCAGTTTCAGATTTTACTCAACTTTAATTCTAGGCAATTTTAAACCTATTAGCAAATCCTGAAGGCACTCATATCAAACTGGTATTCACCACAAAGCCACTGCCAGTCCAGAATGCAGCCAGCTCCCTCCGCCACAATGCCACCCCAAGGCTGGTGAGGAGTGTACAGGGAACTAGGTAGAGCAGGGCCGGTTGTCCCATCTGCATGACTGTAAGAGCAACAAAGGTGACAAGTAGGCCAATACCATACGCTGTAGGGGAAAAAAAACAAAAAACAAAACATCAATGATGGTCAGTGCCCATGCCATTATACGGTAAGAATCCCCAATACACATTTGATGATCACATACCATTCTGCATTAGCAAAAGAAGGCAAGTAAATTGAAAAACAATGGACTTACCAATTGTACAGGCAACAAAGTAGATTTGGGAAGAGTGCATTTGGATGTCAAACCTGTGGCAGTAGGCCACCAGCAGACCTGTGACAGAAAAGACCAGAAGTGCTGTCAAAGTCAGGTCCAAAAGCTGGAAATGGGACCCAAATGGACATGGACATCTTCTCAAGTGGGTAGGCTTGCTGGACACACTCACCTGGCACAAGGATGTCACCAAAGCCCAGCAAAGAGAACGTCCGATCGCACAGTGCCAGTGGGGAGGTATTCAATTTGGGCACTTTAATTACCATTGGGAGCTGTAAAAAGGTCAATTACAACATGGCATTAGACTCTTGGCTTCACCACTTCAAGTATCAACACTGCTACAGTCTTTCTCCTTTTTTGAAGAATTACCTTTTCATGAGTAGAAGAATAGGACGGACCAGCAGCCACTTCCACCATAATGCTCTCTCCGCTCTAGTAAGAAAAGGAAGAAGAAAGAAATCAACCATTTCCAGAGTGTACAATACATAAAAGTGGGACCTGAAATCTGCTGTAAACTCACCTTAGTGAAACGTGGAGTAACAAAGACAAAGAAAACATCGTAAACAAAGAGGGCTCCCAGCAACAAAGTGCAGGCCTGCAATACAAGAAGGATGGTTAGCCATGGGCATCAACTGAAAGACTAGGCATCAACTGAAAGACTAAGTGTTCATAACCATTTTTGAGAGAGGAAACTATACACTACTTGTTGTTTAATAAGGTAAGCAATAGTGGGTGGCTGATGCAGAGGTAAAAGACAAGATGAACTTGAGGGAGTGACTGAGGTGCACAAGAAGGAGAGAAGGAGCTCAGGGAGCATACTGACAAATAACTTGCACTGGTCAACAAGCATTTTGCGAATGGGATTCTTTCATCTGTACTTTAACAAATTTCACTTGCTGACTCCAAATCTGAAAACCATTTTCATCCAGCATGTCCCATTTTTTAGTTATGATGTTCCAGGTCTTGGACACACAGGGTGACTGGACAGTTAAGGCAATGCGTTTCAGCATTTAAGAAATAAGTTTGGTCTTGAGAAAAGTGAAGCCAAAATTAAGGAAAGTGTTTTTGTTGGCCCTGAAATCTGTGTACTGATGCTTGACGATGAGAAAAGGAAACTGAAGCCAACTGAACCAACACCCTCATTCGTGCAGGTTGTCCAGAATTTTCTTGACAGTCACAGAGCAGAGAATTATACTGAGCTTGTGGAGAATATGCTGAAAGTATATTAGCTTAAGGGAGCCAGAATGTCACTGAAAACGCATTTTTTACATTCTCATCTTGACTTTTTTCCACCAAATCTAAGCGATGTCAGAGATGAGCATGGGGAAAGATTTCATCAAGATATAAAGGTGATGGAAAACTGATATCGGGAAAAATTCACTCCGACCATGAAGGGTGACTACTGTTGGTTCTTGCAAAGAGAGATGGATGTGCAGTACAAGCGCAAAAGCGAGTGCCTCCGACATTTTTGGGCACAATGACCTCACTTTTATATTGAGGTAAATTGACATAAATATGCTTTAACGTGTCTCTGGTATCGTATTCTGGTTTGTTTTCAGAATAAACAAATCAAAACAATTTGGGTGGGACAGAGTCCAAACTCCAGATATTGTGTTGATATATTATATTAATATTCAAAAGTGTCAAAACGTCAATGATGTGTATTTCAAAAACCTGACGTGCTAGCTTAATTCCGATTTCATATATGAAATCAGTGTAAAAAAACTTAATAAAGAGCTGGTCTGAAGTTCCCAGAAGCAAACAAAAAATATTTTTTTGTAGACCAGTGCTATCAAAAGAAAACACTTTTCGGGGAAACACATTAAAATTAACGTGTATGGTGTAGCCAAATGAGTTTTTAAAGTAACAAGTAACCTAACGCAATACTTATTTTATTGAAGTAAAAATAACTGCTATTATAGTCACACTGGGTGTAAAGCAATAAGCTAACGCACTTGTAGTTCGCAACTTTGCTGGGAACAGAAACATTATTAATAAAGTATCAATTTAGCTTTACTCCAGCTACTTGCTATTGACATTCTGAATCAGTGTGATCAGGTGATGCAGTGTTAATACTGGGAATCTTCGGGGGCTCAGGACAAGGGCTGAATGTGATTTACTTCACAGCACACAAAAGAATAAATGTATTTATAAAACCCAACAAAATGATCACATTTGGCAGTGTTTCTGGTCAGTTTCATAAAGATTCATATATGGGCTTAGGATTTAATAACAAATGCTGGCCAGTCAAATGTGCAGTTTTTCATTCAAAAGAAGAAAAAGTTACATGAAAGTAAACTGCTGTTTGTAACGCATTATATTTTATATATAACATACTTGGCTACTTTTTAAAGTAATGAGTAATGTAACTAAGTTAGTTTTACAAGTAACATTCCCCACACTGCCCAGGAGACACGGGCTTCATGTTTGTTTTCAGTTTCACAGCAGCTGTTGATGATCTTTAATCTTTTTTTTTTTTTAAGCGCACTTTTATGACAATGGATTGTTTTGCCAAATGAGAAGTCCATAACTGGACCTGTGCATGTAAGAAAGAGGTTTCTGCCTTAACAGGGTTACTCATCTCATCCCAGTTTTGTGTGTGCATGTAAATGCATTCATTGTGGCAGACAAATCGCCTCTGACTTGGAGTGTTGTATAAATACCTGCATAATTTAAAAAAAAAAAAAAGAATATGTTTTACAGCATTACTTGTCATTTGGTGACAGCTGAGGAAGAGGTTAAGCATGCGTGTAACGTACAACCAAGTGAAACAAACTGAAGGAAACTTTTTAAGTATACATTTAATCCTGCATGTGCTGAGGGGTAAATTTAACTGGCCAGTTTGTGGTAACAAGGAGCAAATAATTATTGCAGCATCATTTGGTGTAAGGAAGGAAGCAAACATGGTGGATAGGTACGCTGGTTCTTTGCAGGGCTTAATCACAAAGTTAAGCTGAAAAGACTGTACTGCATGCAATCCAGTAACAGACGCCTATAAATAAACTGTTAGTTTAGTTTTAATTCAGTTATTTGTTATGTATGATGAAACAGTGTGATCGGTTGGAGCAGTGTCCAGTGCTCATGCCTCAAATCTTCAGGGGTTCAGGGTGGGCATGGAATTACAGGATGGATGTTATTTACTTTATTTATAAAACACAAGAAAATTAATCTAATATGGCTGTGTTTCTGAATACGAGCAGCTCAGTTCTCAAAACGAACTTGCCCGGGATTGAACCCATGAAGCTTTGATTACAAGTCAGCAGCTGATACCGTTGCACCACCGAAGCTGTCGTAGCAATGGCGTGTCAGTGTCGCAGGTAAACGTGGGTTGTTTTTCTGCAGTTATATTTTTGAATAAAAGCGCATTTGTTCTGTTATATTTGTACCTTTTGTTAAAGTGTTTCTTTGATATTTGGAATTCAGGCTTCACACATTATATACTTCCATGTCTACATTTTGTCAATTGTTACCAAAACATGAAAAACGTTTCTGTTTTAACGATGTGTTTATATAGAATGTTGTAGACATGGAACACACATGAAATGCATGTATTTCAAATAACGATATAGTATTTATAAAAGGTGTCATTTTGCTTGACTTCTCACTCTATTTAACTCCAAGCAACTGACACGCAGGTAAACAGATTTGAGCTAAGAAAACTGTGTGGCAGTTGGGGATGTGATAGTAGACTGCTTGCTGCTTATCAACACATTTATAGGACAAAAGACACTAATGGAGAAGTGTGAAGCGATTTAAGGTGGGACGGACCTACGAGTTTTTTCGTAGGCTCCGGTAATTCTAGTGTTAAAAAAAGTTTCGGACATATCATCTATGGAAAAACTGATTTTTCTAACTTGAGATAATACAGAACGTCACTTAGCTACTGAGTTATATAAAGTGTGCTGGGATTCTTTCAGTTCAGCAAGATACAAAAAGGCTGCATGCTAGTATTGAGTTATAGGTTATTACAATTGATTTCTCCCTATGCACTTTAATGCTATCCGGGAATGCACCAAATTTTGCTATTAATGCATTCAGAGTGATTGTGACACCAAGGCTATCTGAGAAATATGTAAAGATTCTGCTCCAAAATTATGTTAATTCAGTGCAATTCCAAAACATATGGTCTAGTGAAGCTGAAGCTAGATGCCATGGGTACAATTTGGACAAATTTAAATGAAATATTTATTTGAATTATGCAATGCTTGTCACATATTGAACTAGAGGGTATTCTATGTATGGCCGTGTTCTACTCTTTTTCTGAGATGCCAATTGAAAGGATCCTTTCCCACCGCTCCCTTGGATATTTGAAGGGTAGATTCTTTGAAAAATTTTCATATATTGTTGAAATACTCTGAGTCTTCATCAAGACTAACCAGTATTGTCTCTGGGACAGATATGGATGTGAAGTATGGAAAGTTGGATAGGTTTCTTTTAAGGGTGTACTCACACTAGGCACGTTTGTTCTGTACCGTGCCCAAGCGAGATTGTCCCCCCTCCGTACTCCCCCCACTGGCCTATACTCACACTGTGCTTAACGTTCTGGGTCTGGGCACGCTTTTGTCATGACCACACGACTTCACCTATTTGTGGTTGTTTTGGAGTCGTGTAGGGCAGGATAATGCTCTACCCTCTTATACAGTGGTGTGAAAAACTATTTGCCCCCTTCCGGATTTCTTATTCTTTTGCATGTTTGTCACACAAAATGTTTCTGATCATCAAACACATTTAACCATTAGTCAAATATAACACAAGTAAACACAAAATGCAGTTTTTAAATGATGGTTTTTATTATTTAGGGAGAAAAAAAATCCAAACCTACATGGCCCTGTGTGAAAAAGTAATTGCCCCCTTGTTAAAAAATAACCTAACTGTGGTGTATCACACCTGAGTTCAATTTCCGTAGCCACCCCCAGGCCTGATTACTGCCATACCTGTTTCAATCAAGAAATCACTTAAATAGGAGCTGCCTGACACAGAGAAGTAGACCAAAAGCACCTCAAAAGCTAGACATCATGCCAAGATCCAAAGAAATTCAGGAACAAATGAGAACAGAAGTAATTGAGATCTATCAGTCTGGTAAAGGTTATAAAGCCATTTCTAAAGCTTTGGGACTCCAGCAAACCACAGTGAGAGCCATTATCCACAAATGGCAAAAACATGGAACAGTGGTGAACCTTCCCAGGAGTGGCCGGCCGACCAAAATTACCCCAAGAGCGCAGAGACGACTCATCCGAGAGGTCACAAAAGACCCCAGGACAACGTCTAAAGAACTGCAGGCCTCACTTGCCTCAATTAAGGTCAGTGTTCACGACTCCACCATAAGAAAGAGACTGGGCAAAAACGGCCTGCATGGCAGATGTCCAAGACGCAAACCACTGTTAAGCAAAAAGAACATTAGGGCTCGTCTCAGTTTTGCTAAGAAACATCTCAATGATTGCCAAGACTTTTGGGAAAATACCTTGTGGACTGATTAGACAAAAGTTAAACTTTTTGGAAGGCAAATGTCCTGTTACATCTGGTGTAAAGGGAACACAGCATTTCAGAAAAAGAACATCATACCAACAGTAAAATATGGTGGTGGTAGTGTGATGGTCTGGGGTTGTTTTGCTGCTTCAGGACCTGGAAGGCTTGCTGTGATAGATGGAACCATGAATTCTACTGTCTACCAAAAAACCCTGAAGGAGAATGTCCGGCCATCTGTTCCGTCAACTCAAGCTGAAGCGATCTTGGGTGCTGCAACAGGACAATGACCCAAAACACACCAGCAAATCCACCTCTGAATGGCTGAAGAAAAACAAAATGAAGACTTTGGAGTGGCCTAGTCAAAGTCCTGACCTGAATCCAATTGAGATGCTATGGCATGACCTTAAAAAGGCGGTTCATGCTAGAAAACCCTCAAATAAAGCTGAATTACAACAATTTTGCAAAGATGAGTGGGCCAAAATTCCTCCAGAGCGCTGTAAAAGACTCATTGCAAGTTATCGCAAACGCTTGATTGCAGTTATTGCTGCTAAGGGTGGCCCAACCAGTTATTAGGTTCAGGGGGCAATTACTTTTTCACACAGGGCCATGTAGGTTTGGATTTTTTTTTCTCCCTAAATAATAAAAAACACCATTTACAAACTGCATTTTGTGTTTACTTGTGTTATATTTGACTAATGGTTAAATGTGTTTGAAGATCAGAAACATTTTGTGTGACAAACATGCAAAAGAATAAGAAATCAGGAAGGGGGCAAATAGTTTTTCACACCACTGTAGATTTATTGAGTGTGCAGTGTAGCATTTTGTTGTTAATCGTGCTGCGCATGAGAAGTTTTTTACAGTGACAAATGATGTTAAGGGAGGAATCTGCAGCTTTTCTTGCCAAGTACAATTCACGTTCATGTGTAAGGTGAGAATAAAAACCTGTTTAAAACTCAAAAGATATTGAATGAAATAAGAATCATTGATGTCATATCTGCTTTCCATGCTTAGGCGTGTTTAGCGATCACACTGTTCCCAAATGCTACTCAACTGTGCTTGGGCCCACCTCTTCCAAGCGGGCCACGGCACTGTATGGAACGATCAGACTAGTCAAATGAACTAGATTTTGTGGGGTTACATGCAGATTAATGTTTATGGGCATGGAATGAAAATGCCAGTGTGGGTACACCCTTTAAAAAAAAAATCAATTGTATATAATTCTGGAGCGTAATTGTTAGTAAGATGAAAATATGTTGACTATAAAGTTCTCTAAGTGTCTGTAGCGTTTTCTGAAAGTTAAACACTGAGAAGGTCTAAAAAGGTGGAAAAAGGTGACTAAGGTGTATAGGTGCAACAGATAAGAGCTTCTCTACCTTCTCAAATTTTAAGCAGTTTGTGGATAACAGGATTTCTTGTGAACTGACGATAGTTAGTACTGATTGGAGAACAGAGCAGAGCATACAAGGAAGATTCAGGATAACATTTGTTTTCCTTTGCAAGCCTGGCTGGTGTGAATTTACAGATTTTTGCTAATTTACAAGATTTGTTGTGTGTACTGTATATTTGCTGCCCAGTAGTAAAATTGAAAGTTAGGTAGTGACATGTCACCTTTTGCTTTAGATCTTTGTAAAATCACCTTTTGAATCCATGTCCGTTTTAAATTCTACTTAGAATGATTTAGACATATTATTACATTTTTTTCATATTTTCAAATTCACTGCTGTTATGCTGGTATGTGAATACATATCCATGTATTTCATCTACATCCAGATACTGTAGCTTGCACGCAGCCACTGCACACAACTAGAAGGCCCTCCATAGCCACTCAAGAGATTTTGTACACAACATGTTACATATGTCAAAACAACAAACAACAACAGCAGAAAAAAAGGGAGACAACCTCACATACACAATTTGACCACTAAGGGGCATTGCAGCATCTCAAACCCCAGACACACCCTGACAGACAAAAGTCCCAGTATAAATAAAAGGTTTATTAACAATACCACCTTGCACAAAGGTTCCAAAATTGGCATAAACACAATACAACACAATTCCTCTCTGTCTCTCTCTCTCCTCCCCACCTGCAAAGCGAGCTTTATCCAACCTCCATATCTGACTCCAACTCGCCTGGATGAGGTCAAGTGGCCTCTTTTTATCTTGGACACAGAAGTACTTCTGGTGCTAAGGCATATCCTGATGGAATTACTTCTGTGCCAAACGGAATTCCCATAGAATAGGGAGTGTAACTCTCTGCAGCACACTCTGGCAGCACCCACGGAACCCGACCAGGCTGCCCATTGGGACTATAATACCCAGTGTGCCTTGCGGGTGTCTGCACAAGTAGCACTGCCCAGGGAGGCTGCCACATAACGTATTGCAGGAGCATGCACTTCCGGCAGGTTGTCTCCCCCTTTCCTCGCATCATACTGGTCTCCTGGCCAAGTGAGAAACCGGAATCTGACCCACCATGGATGCCTGCACATGTGCGCCATCCATCATAACATATACCCACAAACTCTAAAATGGAATATCAAAATCAGGTACTGAGATCTGCTATAACTCACAAAAACAACACTGAAATGTTCTTTCATAAGTGGATATGTTAGGCTGTCAGTTCTCTGTCCAGGTGCAGTACTTTTCACCTGAAACACTCTTTCACAGTTTGCATTCATGTCTATTAAGTAAAAATATCTTGCAAGTGCTCATATTGAAGCGGATGCGAGTGTCACAATCACAGTACATCTAACTAGTCAGGTCTCGTCTGTTTTGAACAGAACTGATGTGATTGGCTATTAAATGTAGCACAGTGTGGAGTCTGTATAAGTTACTGTGTTATGAAATTAGTGATGCCCAAAATATGCAGCAGTTTTCTGTTTTTAAATTATATAATAATATATAGGATTGTCCTGAAATATGGGACATCTTGTTATCCCATTTTAGTTCATTAGCATCACTCTCAGTTGAATCAGTTGCTCTAAAACAGAGGGAGAAAATCCACCTTAATTAAAAATCATAAATGTCTGTGTCCATCTGGTTGCTTTATCTCTGTCATTCCAAAAGATGGTGCATCACAAACATCTTTAGTAATAAAATGCATTGCATTTGTCATTCCAACAGATGACACCTCACTAACATTAACACTGCTTTTACGAATTCCGATACCAAATAGCATATAACAGAGACATATACAATGTACTGGTCATTCCAACAGATGCCACATCACTAACATTAACACTGCTTTTACGAATCCCATTCCAAATGTCATATAACAGAGATATGTGCATTGCACGGTGCACAGCAAACGTTACTGCTGAGGTTCACGTTGATTGCTTACATCTTTAACCCGTCTTAGACAGGTAGCACAGCTAGTTTTGTATTAAAGGTTCTTCAAATGTTGTAATCCACAATGTACTTTCATTGCAAAAGGGCTATGACGCCTTTCCTTTTTTCTCTATAAAAATGTATTTTTACAGATGACCAGATAAATGAATACTTAAAGAAATGGATCACAAACACTGACCTTTTGAGTTTCCTTTTAAATGTATTGCATAGAAAATGGCTTATATCCATTACATAAATATCTACGACATTTATTGATATTCAAAGGTAAAGTGAGGACCAAACAAAAGGTATCCCCAAAAAGAACTGTGGCTCAAGGCCCATAGTTTAGGAAACCCTGTGCTACAATAAGAGAACTGGTTTAAACCCACTATATCAACATAAACCGGCTAGAGCTGAAATGTAATCCTGACAGGATGTGATGGAAACCTGAAGGGCTGGTTGGAAAAGAGAAGGGATACATTCATTAAAAACACAGAGACATAACACTCTCAAATCTGTTTAACCCCAGCAAAGGTCAGGGAAAGGGTTTGTATGTCCTCAGATAAAGACCTTCCTAGCAGCAATAGGCTCAGTTCAGGGAGCAACTCTGAACAAGGCACCAGCCCATAACAGGGTGTAATCACACAAATCTAAACTCAATTTATAATCACCATTTAAGCAAACACACATTTCTTTGGGATAGGTTATGAAAACTGCAATACCCAGACAAAAGCACATAAAGAGTAAAAACACTGTTCAAATGCCACAAAGAAATGACTGAGTACAGGATTCAAACTCCAGATGCTGGCTATGTCAGGTAGTACTAGTGCGAACCACTGTGCTATCTTGACCTCCTAAAAACACCATAATAAACAATTAATCCAATTAATTATTATCCCTAGTGTTTGTTGCTTATGGTCACAATGAACCTGAGCTTAACCTGGCAGACATGGGCATAACGCAGGAAACCTCTCTGGAAAGAATGACAATCCATTACAGTTCACCTTCAGTCAATGTATCCAGTTCATTGTCATGGGTACTAACAGCCTGGCATTACAAAACCTAGTGCAAAAGTAACAGTGGATTCAGAAGGTATTTAGACCGCTTCATTTTCTATACACTTTATTGTGTAGTAGATTTATTTTTAAATGGATACACTTGCGATTTTTCACCATCAATTTACACTCATAAATCCATAATGACAAAGTGCAAACATGATTTCAGAAAGGTTTACAAATTTATTAAAAATAAAAAACTTTAATGTCTCATTCATACAAGTGTTCACACCCATAATTCTGTACTTTGTAGAAGTCCCTTTGGCAGCAATTCTCGCTTTGGGTTTTCTTAGGTATGTCTCTATAAGCTTTGCACACCAGGATTTAGGCAGTTTATCCCTTTCTTCCTGGTAGATCATATCAAGCTCTTTTGAATGCAATGCAAAGTGTCTGTAAACTGCTGTCTTCAGGTCTCTCCCCAATGTTCAATGGGGTTTATGTCTGTGCTTTGGCTGGGTCACTCAAGGACAGTCACAGACTTGTCCTGAACCCACTATAGCATTGTCTTGGATGTATGTTTTGGGTCATTGTTGTGTTGTGTCATGCCCCACTCTGTGCACTCTGGAGCAGGTTTTCTCCTATGACCTCTCTCTGTGTATATTGTTGCATTAATCCTTCCTGCAATTCTGACCAGTCACCCTGTCCCTGACACGGGGAAGCACTTTCATAACATGTTGTTGTCATTACCATGCTTCACCGTAAGGATGGAATTTGGCAGGTGATAAGCAGTGCCTGGTTTTCACCTGACATCGTGCTTGGAGCTCTGCCCAAAGAGTTACATTTTTGTCTCAACAGACCAGCAAATCTTTTTCCTCTCTCTGTCTCTCTCTCCCTCAGAGTCCTTTAAACTGTTATAAGCCTTTACACGTGAGTGGCTTCCATCTAGCTTCTCTACCATAAATGACTGTTTGATGGAGTGCTGCTGAGACAGGTCATCCTTCTGACAGGTTATTGCATCCCAGAAGAGGACTTCTGAAGTTGGATTCTTGGTCATCTCCATAACCAAGACCCTTCTTCCCTGGTTATTCAGTTTCACAGATCGGCCAGGTGGTGGTTCCAGACTTCTACAATTATTAAGGCCAGGGAATATTCAAAGCTTTAGAAATGGTTTCATGCTCTTGTCCTGATCTATGCCTCACTACAGTTTTATCACAGAGGTCTACAAAAAATTCCTTGGACTTCATGGTTTAGTTGTTGTCCTGACATGCAGTGTGAATCGTGGGACCTTATACACACAGGTGTGTGCCTTTCTAAATGACATTGAACCAATTAAATTTCCCACAGGTGGACACCAATCAGGTTCTAGACACATCTCAAGGTGAATTAAAGCAAACAAAATTCACCTGACAAAAATTCGGGAGTGCCACAGCAAAAGGCTCTGAATACTTATAAAATTGAGAGATTTTAGTTTTTGATTTTTAACACATTTATAAACCTTTCTGAGAACATGTTTGCACTTTCTCATTATGGATTAGTGATGTACAAAAATGGTAAATGTATCATCCATTTAAAATTGAATCTACATCACAATAAAGTGTGCAGAAAGTGAAGGGATCTGAATACTTTCTGAATTGGATTTGCTTTATTGTCATTCAAACCATGCAACAAGGAGTGCACAGCTGAACTCTTCTCCAGGCTCAATGTACGAACACAAACATAGAGACAAGTGCATGCTATACAACAACAGATAAATAGACAGCTTAAACAGACAGAATACATGTATAATCCAATAGACAAATTGGTGAATAGGTGTATAGCGTTCAAGTGATGAAAAACAGTAACATAATGCACAGACATAACAGCATTTTAGGAGACATGAAATTCCAAATGTATGTGTTCAAACAGTCCGTGTGTATTCAGGAATCTTCTTATATAATACGCTACTGTTGCTATCCGTTTGTCTGTCCAGGATTTTCAATCACCAGTAGCTTGCAAACCGTTTGACCTGAAATTTGGTACACATATACTATGTGACGTTGCAAACTGTTTGACTTATTGACCTGAAATTTGATACACATATACTACGTGACGTCTACTATCCACTTTCGGGAAGATGATTGACCTCCAAGGTTATTCCTTTTTTTATTTTTATTTTATTGTAGAATCAACTCTCGGCAGCAGGCAGCAGGGTGGCTACATGGCACATGTGTATGGGCGCCGTTCTTATCCCTGCCACCTTCGCTGTCACTTCCCCTACGTCTTCATATCTTAAATCATCAAAATTAAGGAAAATGTACTAAGTAATTGCAACACAAACACTGACTTAATCAGTTTTAACGTGAAAAGATGCCAGCGAAAGAAGAGAAGAAGCGGACCACTAGGGTGAAGAAAAGAACAGCTGCTCAGGAAGCAGCAAGCGCATCAACCTCTGAGCACACGAATGCTAAACATACAGAGAAAGAGGATGACAACTATGAATGCTCAAGTCAAGTGTATTCGTGCAGTGCGCCGTTACTGGTTTAGTGTATATTACAAATAATCAGTAAGTAAAGTAATGGATATGTGCAATGGACTAAAAAAATGATAAAAAAATGGTACCAAGAATGGAAAACAA
This sequence comes from Erpetoichthys calabaricus, assembly GCF_900747795.2. Lineage (NCBI taxonomy): Eukaryota > Metazoa > Chordata > Cladistia > Polypteriformes > Polypteridae > Erpetoichthys > Erpetoichthys calabaricus. The sequence goes on from NC_041405.2 coordinate 135,260,386, forward strand.
AATTGACAAGAGATGGTTTGTGAATGGAAATTTTTATATAACGGAGATAAAGAAACAACAAGGGATCAGGGAAAAATTACATCAGATAATTCAATATCTTTTGTATTAATTTGTTAGTATAAATTATAAACTGAAGTTGGTTATTGATTCTTTAAGGGTAAATTCACATAAGAGCATAAAGCTACAGTGCAAACTGAACAACACATTAGTGCTAAGGCTTCACTACAGTCCCGAGAGCTGCCTGATTGTGGTTATGCGGAACCAACTAAACTTAGTGCATCTCCCTTCTAGTTCCATTATTTAAACATTACTTCTGTAAATATGCATAACTTCAGAAAAACAAAGTATCAACCAAACCTTATCTCCATATGAATGGATGCACCCCCTTACTTTAGACTCGAGGAACTTATGTGCCATTTAGTATAGTACCTTTTGCTTATCACAAAGTGACTTACATAGTAGTTCACATTGAGATCTGATGGGTTTCAATTAGAACGCTAGAAGTTTTTTGACAAGAACATGCCATTCAGCGCAACAAAGCTTACTATTTCAAGTCTAGTTTTAGCTCTACTTTCTTCCACACTTACATGGTTACTTATTCCATGTTTCTATGGTTCTCTGTGTGAAGAAAAACTTTCCAATTTTGTGTGAAATTTACCCTAAACAAGTTTCCATCTATTTCCCTGTGTTCTTGTTGAATTCCTGTTCATTTAGTTAACAAATTAATTACACTATTAATTTGTTTCACTGTTTAATTTTTGAGGATACTCTATAGTTATTTATTTTTTGTGTCAGCTGCTTAAACACTTGCACATAAAGCCTCTAAAGCTATAGTGAATGTTTGGATCCTTGTATTGGACATAATATAAATTTAACACTTTGACATAAGGTGCATACCACTAACATAATTTAAGATCCAGACATTTAGGGGTCACAGTGCATCATGACAGTGTGTTCAACTCAGGCATTCACCTTGCTAATTATGAGTGCTGGTTAACAATGTCCCTGTTCACATTAAACAAGAGAGTCCTGCCATTATTTGAAAGTAAAATGTTTCATCTGCAAGGAGACAACTGACTGATTCAAAACAACTGAAGAAAACGTTTGGAGAAAATGTGGCCCAAAGATCTGAATGGCTGACCATATTATTCTACACCTGCTTCTTTTCCTTGGTATCAATAATTAGTGGACAACGTAGGATTTGTAAAAAGAAATCAGTGATGTTATGGTAACCATCACCACTTTTTTCCACCACAAGCTCCCATGTCTCAAGATACAAGTGTTCACTGCGAAGGCCTGGATTCTCTAACTCTCCACATAATACAATACAATTTATTTTTGTATATCCCAAAATCACACAAGGAGTGCTTCAATGGGTTTGAACAGGCCCTGTATTTTGACAGCCCCCCAGCCTTGACAAGAAAATCTTTCCAAAAAAACATTGTAAAGAAAAAAATGGAAGAAATCTCAGGAAAGGCAATTAAGAGAGAGATCTCTTTCCAGGTAGGTTGGGCGTGCAGTGCGTGTCAAAAAAATGGGGTAAATACAATACAATACACAGAACACAAGTAATCCTCAATACAATGCAATAGTACAATAGTAATAGTACAAGAATGAACATATCTGTCACATGACCACCATCACATTGAATGTAGGTAAGCCCACACAACAGCTTTACTTGGCTTCTGTGATACAAACTCAGCTCCACGGACTACTTAATACCATTGCCAGGCTTGGTTCTGGGAACCAGTTCATGGTGTTTAGTTTTAACATGATATTCTAATTCTCTGACTTATATTCTTATCTGCTCTGTAAAGCAAATAGTTGTGTATTTCTCTGTGAAATGCACCACATATAATAATTGATTGATGGAAAATGCAACATATCTTTATAAAATCAGTTTCCCAGTAGCAATGCCTCCAAGCATCAAAACTTATTGAGCAACTACACTTTGCTGACTGGACCCATTATTTTTCTTATTTAAAGCAGTTGGATTAGTCATAAGGTTATTTCTGACAGTGATGCTGTGAAGGTAAATAACGTACAGGTTACAGACAGACCGGTGTACCTACCTTGAATGTCGGTAACCTGATGGTCTTGAGCATATAAAGACAAAAAGCGATACCCAGAGTATCCTGTAGGACCCAGGCCCACCTGTAGGAATAACAAACAAGTTGAGGCCACCAGCTATCTGGCAACACCTGCCACATTTCCCAGTACTTACTGGTCTTCATTTCGGCAGACGCCCCAGATGACAGCAATCACTACACAGGACACAGAGAGCAGCAGCATTCTCACTTGTGGCCGCTTGTGGAAGTAGGGGAGATTGTTTTCAGGTATTCTAAGGAAGTATTGAAAAGCCTTTTCTTAGTTTTGATTAAGGGCAAGGATTCAAAATAAAATGATGTGGTTTGCATCACAAACAAGAACCTACCTGCATTTCCCCCAGGGGATTCTACGTACAAATGGACAGAGACAGCTATATAACCCAATGGATGAGGCCAGGCAAAATATTACAATTATCAAGTACACTGCAAAAATAAATCAAGAAAATGTTGTGTGTTTTAGGGATATCACTTGCATGTAAGGTGGTCATTCAGAGGGGAAGAGGCCACAAACATTGAGGCCTGTCCCCTTGTGTGACTTCACTCTACCTAAATAATCATAGAAGTAGTAAAGGAGCACCAGCATGGAGCAGCACATGACAACAAAGATAACGATCATTATGGGTGTAACATCCACCATCTCCTCGTCCTGCTTTTCTGCACCATCGTCCCTCTTGTGCTTCATGTACCGTCTGCAACCACAAAGAAAACTCTCACCTGGTGTTGGCTTAATTCCCCGAGCCCATTTACAAGGCAATACTTTTTTTATCCTGAACTTACTTCTTTATATCTCGGCTTCCTGCCCAGTAGCCTCCAACTGCAACTGTCCCAACAGCCATCAGGAAGATGATCACCATGTTGTAGTCAAGAAAGGGTTCATTGGGTGCATACAAAGCCACTAACTTAACCTGGCTAAATGTCTGGAATTAGAAAAAATTCAGAAACAATCAGTGGTAATATCTGGCCTCTATACAAATACAGTATCAAGTGGCAAAGTCAGATTATGAAATAGGGCACTGAGCTTCACTCTCTGATACTACCTTCCGGATTTCCACCATGTCTGTATAGCTGAGAAGGGCCACTGGAATGTCAATCTCTTCGTACTGGCTCTTGTTACCAAATGGTGGACTCTGAAAGGACAACAGGAAAAACAAATAGTTTTGTGGGGTTGCCATTTTAATACAGACACTACTAACTGAATCATTGGCTGCTATGTCCTTACCAGAGTTTCCTGGCTCACGATAAGGAGTCCCCTGGCCCCATTGATCTGTGCCAGCTTGACTTTCTCATAAAAAGTACAGTTACCCCGTAGCACCATGGGGATTCGATTAGTGAAGCCACCTGCTGGCACTTCAGACGGGGAGCAGAGCACTGAGGTGGTCATTTCATGGATCTGGAGCCGAGACTAAAAGTGGAGATAAGAAAGGAGTATAAAATCTCTACATTGTACTTTTAAGAGAGGGCTTGCAACATGCAAAGTTGCTGGGGCACATTATATGGTCAAATAGCACTCTAGCCAGCAAAATGACTTTGCTTCTGAGATGGAGTTGTGAAGTTCGAAAGACAAAGTTTTCTTGGGGTGTGCCATGTGGTAATCACCTCTCACACACAAGCAGCAATATATCATAATATCATAATGTATTTTGAAACATCATTGAAAATCTGGAAAGACACCCAGACAGGACCTCAGCTGATGGTCAACTATGCCCATTCCCTCTGCATGATGTAAAACATACTAAGCAACATTCTGACCCTGTGATTCTACCGCAACTTTCTTCTGCTCTCTGACCAATCAAAACTCATTGAGACTAAACACACATACAAACGGAAGTGTCAAATCAAACCAGAAGAGCTTGACACGCACAGCTTTGTTCAGATCCTGAGGTAGGTGGGCCCAGTCAGGGTTGAAGCTGATGCAGTAATCCTTGCCATTGTTCTTCTCCATGTCACTGACATGTGCCATTCCATATTCCCCCAGCACCTATAATACAAAGAAGTGACAGTCACACTTTCTATTAAGTGAGAATGTTACTCACATCAGAGAAATGCTATGCCTAACTCTGTTCAATGGGTCCGTGCATTCAAGTAACTATTTTTAAGTCAGTTATTGAACAGCAGAAATCCTGCTTACACATCTGTGAGAGCACACTTGCTGCTGCTTGAAACCAAAAATATCAAACCAGTAAGTAGACCTGGGATAAATAAAAAAGAAAAAAAATACAGACATGTAGCTGTAGAAAGATGTTCTCCTGAGCACCTCGTACTCTGTGTATTTGGTGAGTAAAAACTTTCATTTCAGCAATGCTTGTAAGCCCTGTTACAAAGGCTATGAACTGACAAAAATATATTGTGCAAGGGCTCAACAAAATCAGTTTCTATATGATTCAAACTGTTTTCTTGGTTAACTTCCTCAAAGTAAATGAGACAGGGTGAAGAAGTCACAAGGTCGCAGGGGGTACGTGACATTTGTCTTATGGCCAATATTGGAGACTGTAAGAAAATGCTTAGTTAGGGATATAATAAAAAGCCTAGCTTTTATATATTGTTTTTAGGAACTAACCGTTGTTGTTGTTTTGCAGTACTTGTGTAATTGTAATCACAAGACAAAGCCCTATAAAAACTTTGGGATACCCTTGCCGGGGGGCAGATGAAGGGCGGTGTCCTAGGACTGTGCTTCTCTGTCATTTATCCTTTGCCTGGTGTGTATGAATAAAAGATTTTTTACTAACTTTAATTATATCTCTCTCTGTCTTCAGTCACGAGACACGGCACATACAAAAAGTGTCCACATAGCTTACAACCTTCGCAAGCAGTAGCAATTAATCTGAGGTGTAAATAAATCAACTGGCAGCATTTAGTTTGAATTCTAAATTAAGATATAGAGAGATGGAAATTAAAAAGTTGAAAAAATACACTTCAGTAAAAAGTACATATATTTTTTAAAAATATTTAACAGTGACACAGTTTGATGGTCCATAGACAACACATTTATAATTAGCTGAACTCTTTAGGCTGTTTTTTCACTAGCAGTAGGAATCGTACTGATTCAGCCCTGGCTCCCTGCTTTATTTCTAATGCATTTTTCCCTCTGAAATGCTCAAGAACCCACCACTGCAATTCTGTGGATTACTTGGTCCCTATTCCATTAGGTTAACCGGCGATTCCAACTTGACTGTGTGTGCCTGAGCACTGTAATGGACTGGCATTCTGTGCAGGACTGGTTCCTGTCTTGAACCTGACACGTTAAGCGGGATTTAGAATGGTATGTCATGTTCTTTGAGCTCTATTCCATATGAAGAATTTGTGCCTTTGGGAATAAATTTAAAGAGGACTTGGAGACATCATGGACACTGACTGGTTTCTGCTCATTTCATCATGCAAACAACGAGGGTGGAGTTGAAGCAGTTCAGTAATGGATTGCTTTTTTAAACACCAACATTGGTTGTGTGGATCAGTTCTGTGCAAAATGGAGTTGAAAGGGTACTGCCAACAGTCCGAGTGCAGTTTGGTCCATTGGCAGTGTTCAGCCCAACCTGGAAAGTTATACCTTAAGTACAGAGCCAAAAATTAAAAGAGTTGGAAGAAATGATCATTAAGGATAACGTAAACTTAACAAACAACTAAAACAACAGTACGTGATATGTTTAAATTAATAATCAGACCATCATTCCCCCATACAATCATATTCTAACCATTATTATACTTCTCTAACCCAAAAAACCAACCCTAGATTTTCATACTTATTTCTTCTTCTTCTTTTAGCTGCTCCTGTTAGGGGTCACCACAGGGGATCATCTTTTTCCATATCGTCCTGTCTTCTGCATCTTTCTCTGTAACACCCACCACCTGCATGTCCTCTCTCACCACATCCATAAAACTCCTCTTAGGCCTTCCTCTTTTCATCTTTCCTGGCAGCTCTATCCTTAGCATCCTTCTCCCAATATACTCACCATCTCTCCTCTGCACATGTCCAAACCAACGCAATCTCGCCTCTCTGACTTTGTCTCCCAACCGTCCAACCTGAGCTGACCCTCTAGTGTACTAATTTCTCATCCTGTCCATCCTCGTCACACCCAGTGCAAATCTTACCATCTTTAACTCGGCCAACTCCAGCTCTGTCTTCTGCCTTCTGGTAAATGCCACCGTCTCCAATCCATATAACATAGCTGGTCTCACTACCATCCTGTAGACATTTGCTTTCAATCTTGCTGATAACCGTCTTGTCACAAATTACTACTGACACTCTTCACCACCCATTCCACCCTTCCTGCACTCTCTTTTTCACTTCTCTTCCACAATCCCCGTTACTCTGTACTGTTGATCCCAAGTATTTAAACTCATCCACCTTCACCAGCTCTACTCCCTGCATCCTCACCATTCCACTGACCTCCCTCTCATTCACACAAATGTATTCTGTCTTGTTCCTACTAACCTTCATTTCTCTCCTCTCCAAAGCATATCTATTATTCACAGTTGCCTTTCAATCTAACAGAAACAGCTACACAGTGTAGTAGGAACACTGAAGTACCTGGAGAAAACCAAGCTGCAGACATTGGGAGAATGTGCCAACTCTTCATGGACAGTGCCAGGACCAAGACATTAACCAAGGACACTGAAGCTGTAAGGCAGCAGTGCTACCCACAACATAAAAAATGTCAAGAAAACACAAAAACCAGAATAAGAGTATATAATGCAGTAAACGCAATAATTACTTTCTTTATATCCTCCTAAAGGGTAAATACATAAATATATCTCAGGTATGTTTATTGGATACACAAAATGAAACATATCTATATACAGGGTATATATAAAATGCTAAAAGGTTGTTGTCATGCAATTACTTACCAACTACTGGGGCTAAAACCTTGATCTTAGTCTTATGCTGCATTCCATTTACCTCAGAAATCGCATGTCAGAGCTGGGAATGATGTCACATCCAAGTTGACCGTGTTCCAGTAAAACATTTGGAAAACTATTATGGACACGTCCAGTAAAACCTTTTTTCAAGCTTGCTCCATCAGAATAAATAGCAGTTGATAACAAAGCATTACATGGCATTTTGTGCATCTAAACACCCTAGCAACATGTTCACAGACAGAGGTTGGACAGCACTGTGTGTGTGACTGGTTTAATGAGACACAAATAAGCACAGCTTTAGCTTTCACTAAAGTTTTTGGTGTACATCACCATTTTGGATTGATGTCATGCTCTAAAGTTGGACAAACTTGGACTTGGCAGACCAGCACCGAGTTGGAAATACAACTCAAGAGGATGTTCTGGTCCAACTAGGAACTTAGAACTTTCAATTTCCCACTTTAAATGGAATGCAGCATTAATCAAAAGCTTATGATATGACACATGCCAGTGAAGCAAAAAATTTGGGTTGTTGTAAACCCTCATAACTTTGTGGAGGTTGCATCTTTCTTAAGGCAAACTTCTCAATATAGCAAAAAGGAAAAGAACACAGGCTGCATCTGCTGAGCACTTCTGCAGCCACCAATTGGAAGAAGAACAGCAGTACCATCTCCTGAATGTCAAGTATGGAATACAGAATTCACGCACAACAATGACAGACAAATACCTGCACAAACTGCCCCGTGCTCGTGTCCTCACACCAAATTAATCATTATGATCGCAAAATACATTGCTTCAAGCTGTGATGGCCCGAAAAAGAACTCCAGCAGCGGCATCTCTTAAGCATCAAGCTAAACATAAGAGGCAATACAGTGATGAAGAGCGTGCAACAATAAGATGAAAAGACACTACTTTATACAATTGATTTACAAATAAGCTAAATACATTTGCTAGGAACTTGGATTTTCACTTTAGTGTTCAGATGAAATGATAAAATGTTTTAAACAAATAAACAATTTTTACTTTTTATGGTATCTATAAAATAAGGTGCAAATAATGATTATTTTTATACTGACTGGTGACATCTACATTGCAGTTGATATTTGGTACTATTTGTAGAAATATGGGATGTCTGGTCCTCTAGTCATATTTGTTTACGGTTCACCTTAATAATGTTTGCTCAGAAGTGTAATTGTGCATCCCTGTTCTTATGGAGGTTTTTGTCAAAAGACTGCAGAACACTCCCAGTACACTAATTATAGCTTCTATTATGATATTGCTGTTTTCCATTATCCAACTGCATGTTAGGTTCAGAACTTCACTGTGGTGCTGCTGACAGAAGGAGCAGCAGACCATCTCTCATAACCCATATCTTCAGCAGAAAAATTCACATGAAAATGATATAAACCCAAACCACTTTGGGGTATAATGGACTTTCTGGTAGACAAGAAAAAAAAAAAGAGGAGAACAGGCACATTGGCAGTGGTAAGATAAACCAACATGTCACTGCAAAAGTAAGAGCGCCATCAGGAAGCAGAAAGTAATATACAGGGTGTTCCACGAAACAGTAGCCCCACACATTGTAATGGGCCGCTCCCTGTCAGCAGCAAGTGTAGTAAGGTGAATCTAGTGGAACTGCCTGTCTTCTGGGTGCTTGCTGGAGAGGAGACATGCTGTTCTTGTTGGAATAATATATTTCAGTCGCACAGCTGTATGTTCATAAAGGGCAATTTGAAGCAGGAGGGATTCATGAAACAATATACAGTTGGCGGTGCTCCTGCAAAACACACATTTCAGCATTTGGTGATGTACTACTTATTCTGTGAGTAATGCACTCAAGCCAAGAAGCCCTTCTGTCTGTAAATCAAGAGGATTTCGCCAACATTGCAGCTCGTATGGAAAGAGGTCCTCATAGGTTGATGCAGAAACTACCAGAACAGATATGCTGAGATTTGTTATTAGCATGTTACAGTTCACTTAACCTTGCTTCACTGCTATGGTGAAAGACATTTTCAACACAGCCTTCAGTAACATTTGTTAATAACACCATTATTAAAACAACAAAATAACTTTTCAAGTGTAATAACATTTTTTTTTATCTTTTATCACTAACAAAACTCTTATTGATATTGATACTACGACCAGTCTACTTTTTGTGAGCCACCCTGTACAACATTATTCCAGAATGCTAGAGAACAGCGATGCCTAGCCCTCTTATAACCATAAGGTATGTCCACACAAATTTTACAGGAGGGATCACGTTCCTCTTTTAAGGGTGAGGACACGTAGGATTAGCCTAAGGCTGGTCATTTTTCTTCACCTATTTTTCTGTTAACACACAGTCCCATAATAAAAGGAATGAGACAGTGTTGCTCTTTTAAGTGAGGCCTTTCAGGGACAGAAAAGATAAAGGTTGCTGCACCCTCAAGGACCACCAGAGGGCACTGTGTCTTACTGACAGAGCAATCTTATGGACCTACAGTAACTCTTGATGAACAAGCAATTCCAGGATTAACTAGAACCGACCAATAAAGTGAGTTTAAAGATACCTCAAGTCCTATGCCCTTTTAACCAATCATAAGGAGGAGAGTTGGAATGAATAAACACCAATTCATTCATCTCACTTTTCTATAGAGAAGGCCAGTACAGTTAACTTCACTATTTACACCTGTTTTTTTTAGATCAATTTTGTTTAAATCAACTTTTACTTTTAACTGCAATCATTCCTTAATTAAGCATGCTGCTATTTCTCAGTTTTTATGTTTAATGTCAAATCAAATGTTACAAAACTATCCATCCATCCATTATCCAACCCGCTATATCCTAACTACAGGGTCACGGGGGTCTGTTGGAGCCAATCCTAAAACAAGGAAACATAGGAAACAAACCACGGGTAGGGTGCCAGCCCACCGCAGGGCACACACACACACACACACCAAGCACACACTAGGGACAATTTAGGATAGTCAATGCTCCTAACCTGCATGTCTTTGGACTGTGGGAGGAAACCAGAGTACCCGGAGGAAACCCATGCAGACACAGGGAGAACATGCAAACTTCATGCAGGGTGGACCCGGGAAGTGAACTCGGGTCTCCTAACTGTGTGGCAGCAGCGCTACCCACTGCGCCACCGTGCCGTCCTGTTACAAAGCTATGCTGGCTAAATATGTATTGCTTTGTGCCCTCCCCCACCATAATCTATTGTCTGTGGGGGAGGAGCGAAAGCTTTAGATTCGTCAAAAATTGTCATCTCTAGTTTTTCAACGGATCTCGACGTTTTAGTGTTCCCAATATCGAAAACATGATATCTTGATGATGGGTGTGTGTCTGTCTGTCTGTGCGTGTGTTTGTGTCTGTATGTCACAGTTTCTTGAGGATGGTCTAGAACTAAAATGGCTGGATGGAAAAATACTAAACTCAAAAATTAAGCCTGTGATGAGCTGACGATGTGCTGATTAGTTTTTTAGCCAAATTGTGCAAGAGGAAGAGGAACTCTAGAGGAACCCCCAAATACAGTAATTCTGCAATTAATTATGAATTCTTCTCGTCAATTGCTATTGTAATGACATATTTTATGATAAGAAAGATCAGCATCAGAATGGCAAATAATTACTGAAATGTTATAGAATAGTTTGGGTAACTTGGTTCCTAGGGTGCAAAGCCAACGTGACTCTCACGTCTGAATTTAAGGAACTTAGCAATTACTAAAATGTGTTACCAGGGAATTATTTAAGGTTTTTCTCTTGGACATAAAGATTGTCATCATCACCACCATCATCATCATCATGGTTTTCATTCCTCTTTTGGGAATATTCTGTTTTTTAAGCCATCATTTACTGATGAGCATGCTAGTGTACTGGGTATGACACTGAAGTAACTGTAGCCTTTTATCGTTCAGGGTCATTTGCTTGGGTGTCTGCTCTGCTCCTTGTTAACTGTAATTATATGGATAAAGTTAAAGTAGCAAACTTCACAGAAAAAAGTTAATCAATAGGAAAATAATAAGAGTGTTAAAGCAATACAAATATTTGTACATTTCTTATAAAAGTAACTCTCACACTACAGTGCTTTTTCTAAAGGCAAAATAAAACAAGAAAAATTATAATCATTCAATTTAAGGAAAAATTACACACATATTTTAAAAATGGTTGGAACTGAAACTAGCAGCCATGGGTGCCACCAGGACTGTACAATGCTATACTGACAAGAGGTAGGTAAGAGGACCAATATTTAGGCCAAAAAAAGAACCTGAAAGTGAGATGGGAGCTGAAAATGGGAATGCTTTTCATAGTACTTTTAAGGTGGAAAAAGTATATAAATGCTCCCAGTAGGTAAGCAGGGGATCAGCACCTGTATCACTAGGTCCACAGAGTTAATGCCATTCCTATTTTCCGTCCTTTACTTAGGACATTTGTGTTTTGCCAATGTTCAACACTCCCTTTTTGTATTGGGCAAAATAAACACACCATTGCTTTATACATTTTGGTTTGACTAGGCACTCACAGTTCCCTCGAACGCCGGTTTTATTATGGAGGGGATAAAGAATTTGAGGACTTAGCTCATCATCATGCTTTACTATCAATGAGTGTTTCACTTCATGCAAATCCTTTAATATTAAACTCTGGTCCTCACACACAGAATTCCACTGCCTAACAGGCGCACAAGTGACCAAATCACCTGACCTAAAGAAGAAAAATAAGTTCAGCCCCAAAGGCTGGCATAGCAGCAGTCACTTTCTCATTACAGGCTTGCATGTAGATCACTGTTACAATATTACACTGTGGAATTACTGCCAGTAGGAAATTCAAGGCTGTGCTGGACTGGCACGCAAACAAAGAGCACAGGTGGGATAAAACATTGAGAAAGCAAGATTCTCTGTAGTTTGTTATGCCTACAGTTCCACTCCATCCATCCAGGGACTGGAGGGCTATCGTCAAGGACAATCCAAAAACCAAACTTAAACTCCCACGTTTATTCACAGAAAACTTTTAAGAGTTGTCTGTTATCCTAACAGAATGTAGTGGGAAAACCAAAGTACACAGAGAAAACCCAACCCTGACAGTCAGGGAGAATGTGCAGTGTCTTCAAAAGCAGTGCCAAAACACTGGAGCTGTGAGGCAGCCATCTTAGTTTGCCTTTTCAGAGAAATAGGGAGCAACACAAACTGGTGCATTGTCACCTAGTAGTTATATACCATTATTTCATATTTTCAGAAATTACTACAAATATTTTTACAAATTTCTGTATCATTTTAATAAATTTGCCATAAACTGATATGATTGCAGTAGACAACTGGCAGCAATATTTTATTTCATGTTTTCATGCACAAGAGAAAACAGTTTAAAATATAATACATGCCAACAGTGACCAGTGCTGTATAATGGCAAATGATTTGAAAAACATCCATGAACAAAGGTATCATGTTACTAGTGCTGCATAATCCACATGTCCATCATCCAGTCGAATGCTCCAAGTGTACAAATTGCATACATTTTATGCTAAAATATTAATACTTAAATCTGAAAAACTGCTCAGTGAATGTGAGGGTAAGGTGGGTCTTCAATTCAAAGACAAAGAATTATGGCAATGCGTTTTCCTGTTTAATTTCAAAGTTGACTTTTCCAGAAGTATTAATAATATTATAGCACAAAATGCATGTGTTCTGCTCATTCTGTGCATATGACTGTATAACAGACATGTAGATCATGCGACACGAGTAACTTAAGAATTGTTTTCTTTTTTCCCCCCAAGGATGTTTTTTTACATCGTTTTCTGTTGGACAGACCAGGTCACCATGATGTCCCATTACATCATAAACTGTTTTCTCTCCATTCTGTATGAAAACATGAAATCAAAACCGTTTCTCAGCCAACACAACAAGCTACATATTGCAAGTAACATTTCAATTACTGTAATGTTACTTTTGGGTGGAGTATTCCTTTAAAAAGAACAATTTCAATGAATGTAAAACTTTGATTCCTGTGGGGTTATAGAAGCACTAAGAAACGTGTCAGTGTTAAAACCATAAAACTGAATAGTGTGTGTGTGTTTCTTTCAGTGTACAATTTGTTTTGTTGTATTTAACATTATTCTTGTGCTGTGTATTTTTTTTGGTACATGCCATTTTGTGCTTTAACTAAGGTGTGAATGTTATGTTAGGCAAGTTGATAAATGAATGTGAGTATGTTCTATGATTAACCCCATCCATGTCTGTATCCTATCTTGTGGCTGGTTGTCTGCCAGGAAAGGCACCAGCTCCCAACAGCCCTGAAATGGAAAAGTGGGATAGAAAATGGATAGACAGATGAAATGTAATAGTGTATAGTGTGCTGGGCTGACACATGGTTTTATAATTTCTATTGAATTGTTCTGTGCGTTAGGCTTCAGTGTTTGACTTCTGAGTTTAAGGATCATTTAAAAGCAATGTGCAAAAGAAACCCTTTTAATCTGAACTTGCTTTCAGCAACTATTTTCTTTTAGAAAAGAAATTTACAACTGCCTTAGCAATTCACTTACCATTGATCTGGGCAGTAAACGTTTCTTTGTGGTACATTGAGCTCATTGGTTATACTTATGGGCTGAATGTTCTAATGACAATCCGAATAGATTCTGTGTAAAAGTTCCGACACTGCAAATCATGGAAATTGTAAAGTGCTTTTAAGTTTGTTTTTACAACATATCTGTAATATATGAAACTGGATAGCCCACCCGTCTCCACAAAAGCAAAACACAATAAGAAATCCGATTTCTCTAAATGTTAGAAACAAATGGATTAGTGATTACAACAGTTTAAACTCTGCACGCAGTACATATATGTGTACATTAGTGTAGTAAATAAACAATTATGAGGCGTGAAACTGGATAACGACAACTAGTTCTGTTCATGACTAGTCATATGTTTTGAATAGAAGGCTCTATACACACCCCCGCAAATAAACTCTGCCGTCTCCCGCTAAACGCAATATGCCCAATCGCTGAAACCTCACCGGCATTTTCCTAACACGCCACCAAGTGGTCACCTTGTTGGACAATCGCTGTCTGGACCCCTGAGAGCTCTCAGTTCGGTTTCCAGTTTACACCTTCTCAGGCCCAGATATCCGCGGAGTACCTATGGGACGTTGTTCGCAAGTTTGCCCATCACAGCCAATCTGCCGTCGCTCACCTGTTTCAGCAGCATAGCCCCGAGCATCAGGGCCACCAAATCCCTCATGATGTGCTGCCTATGTTGATGATTGCACCCTTCAATCACATTCACACTCGGTCCACCATCTGCTGCCTGCCGAACCAAGGCCCGCCCACGCCGTTCGGTGATAGAGCCTTCTTGCTCGCGGCGTCTTTCATGTCGCCTTCTGATTCGCTAAGGTCTACATCAATATTAAATAAAAGCCCCTAGTAGGGGGAGCAGGCAGAATCTCCGTCTGACAAAGTGACGCAATAAAGTGGAATATTCTTAACATGAAATGTCAACTTTAACACAAGACGAAAAGCATTCGAGAATTACTGGATGTCCCTAGACAAAGAGTCTGTCTCTCAGCTACCACAAAAAAAGCACTTGCCATGCCCCTTTTCAGTGGGTCAAAGTTGACAGGTTCAAAGAGGCGTGGCTAGCAGAGTTCAAACATGGCGGTAAGTACGGATTTGATTTCTTTGTGAGTAAATGTCTTTGTAACTATTGTAGTGTTTTCGACGCCGTTCTTGAGACGGGTATCTGCTCGAGACTTTTGTCGTTACTCGCCCCGTTCGGCGAGTCGCTTCACCTCTGGACGCAGACGTCGAGACTTTGGCAGACGTGGCGTGTCCTGTCCTGTCCTGAGCGTTAAAGCTGCGCTTATTGTTAAAAAGACGTAGGCCTTGGCGTCCGCGTTCAGCATAATTTATCTAACATGTGTTTTTGTATTCAGGACAAAGAAAAGAAGAAGAAGGAAAGTATCTTCGACTTGTCGAAATACATCGATAAGACCATCCGGGTGAAGTTTCAGGGTGGACGAGAAGGTACCGCCATTCTTGAGATATTATCTTCCGAGATGTGTTTTTTTTATTTTTAATTTTATTTCCTATCATTATCGGTCATGTTTAGTTTGCACCGAATAATGAGAGTTGAATTTTAAATGCACTTCATTTTATTGGAAAACGTAAAGCACGCTGAGGACATTTGCCCCAACCGGACTATTCAAGTATCGTGTTTTTAAGTTTTGGTTACAGCGTTAACACTGTATGAATTAGCTTGAAGAGAGCTTATATTTTGAGAAATCTTTACAGCAAATTTAGGAGTATGCACTGTCTGCATTTTACAGAAAATAAACAATTGCAGTATAATGTTAAACAAGCAAAGAATAAATGTGTTCAAAAATTCAAAATAGGACATACAAATGGAAACATGTACTAGTATACCTAGCACATTAAAAGATCTATACAGTACATCAGATATGCCTGAAATATAAAATTACAACGAATATTACAATAAATGATTGTTTATATAGTACCGTTTTATACAGGCAGTGTAGCTCAAAGTGCCTTTGAAAAAGAAAGTTATATAATATGAAAACCAAATAAGATTAAGCGATATTATTAAACAATAAGTAATAAAGGCAAAAGGTAAGGTCAGATGGCAGGGTGGACAGAAAAAAAACAAACAAACAAACAAAAAAAAAACAAACACTCCAGTTAGGCTGGAGAAAAAAAAAATCTGCTGGGATTCCAAGGCCAAAAAGACTGACAGCCCCCATTGGACATTTTACCTAACATAAATGTTTGTAAATCAGGCCTCTTTGTTTTCAGGTTTCACATGATAGTAACTGCTGTTGGTCTTGTGGACAGTTGACACACCTGCCTTCAATCCATCAACACAGGGCGCTGTATGGTGCCTTGATGGAAGAATGGGGGGGGGGGGAGCATAGAATAGTACACATTAGTACAGATTGAGGATCCCTGAAGAATATAATTCTATGCCCATATAGTTTTATCAGGTAATACAACTAAAATGTAGCCATTAAAAAGCTGTATTAAAAAAAAAAAAAAAGGGTTTTTAGTGATTTTTAAAAATGGTCCAGTGTTAACCTAGTAAATTTCAATTGGTAAAGTATTCCAAATTTTGGATGCATAACCGCAAAAGGCTGCCTCACCACTTCTTTTAAGTTTGACTCAAATTATAAGCACATATCCATTTGAAGATCTAAGGTTACAATTCAATTCAAAAGTCGTAACCTTAATCAGTTGAATTGAATTGATTAAGGTTACGACTTTGTGTGCTGGGGGACAGGCTTTCTAAAATATAAGGTGGAGCCAGATTATTTAAGGCTTTGTAAACCATTAGTAGTATTTTTAAAGTCCATTCTGAATGACACAGGTAACCAGTGTAAATGCTAAAACCAGTGAGATGTGCTCAAATTTTCTTTCTAGTTAATATTCTGGCTGCTACATTCTGCACTAATTGCAGCCGATTGATGATAAAAGCGATGGAGACAGCTTTGCAGAACAGAATTAGATGGGTCCATATTATGCTAATTGCCTAGTAAAGGATATTAATTGCTGACTTTTAAATACTCTAAAATGATACCACTCATGCTGGCATGAAATTTGCCATTTGTAAAATTTGAGAGTAGCTCTTAAAGGACTTGAACCATTCGTAAAGAATCAAAATCCTATTCTTGATCAGCACCCTCAAAATAGCATAAAGTGACACTCCACTATCCTATATTTCCAATTTCCTCTTAAAAAAAAAAAAAAAAATTTTGTGCAAAGGAATAACTTTGACACTTATCTGATCCCCTGGGGCCGGTTGATGTGGCGTGCACATCATCCTTCTGATCACGTTTGGTGAAGACACCTATTGATTTACTCCTATAAATGTCTTTCATACTGGAAATCAAGGTGATTCAAATAGTATTTCATATAGGGGAGGTTTCTCATTACAGTAAATTTGGAGGTGCCAGACAAACTGAATGTTTTCTTAAGTAATTCTTGTAAACACAAACATTTTTGTTCAGGTATAGCACATATTCATACACAACATTAAACTGAATTCAATTTTATTGGACATATACATTTGCATGTACTTTAATTTGACGTGGCTTGTGCCACACACACACAAATAAATGAGAAAAAAAAATCCCTAAAATTAGATTACAACTCAACAGAGTAACCCCCGTGTGTTCGTTATACTACAGCAGAGCTGTTTTTACTGTGTGGGGTTTTTTGTTTTTTTTTGCCTATAAAAGACCAGGAAGTGTCCAGAAGAGTCCATGACCAGGATGATTATTGGCTATCATCTTACTTGCATGCCTGAGAATCCTGGTGGCATGTATGTCCTGCAGCGGTGGCAATTGCTAGCCAGTCATTTTCTCTGAATTTCAGATGATCCACTGTGGTTTTTCATTTTTTGCTGTATCGGCAGTATACCAGACTGTGATGGAGGAGGTGTGAATAGACTCGAAGGTGACAATATAGAAATGCACCATTATTTTCTTTGGCTGGTTACATTTTTTCAGCTGCTGCAGAAGAAAGGTCAGTAGAGGAGGTTTTCTTGGTGATGTTCAGCTCCCACTTGAGATCCTGTGCGATGATACTTCCCAGGAAGTGGAAAGACTCAACTGTGTAATGAGTCAGTGATGATGGCTCTTGCAGAACTGCAGGGTCTACAAACGTGCCCAGTTTGTGAATTATTACCACAGAGTTGTTGTTGCTACTCTTAGGATCTAGCTTAGGTCCAGTAGGTTACCACCTACTAGAAAAATGAGCCTGGACATGGCCAGACTCCAAGACCAGGCTGTTTCTAATGAGTTTGCACGCAATTTGTGTGAGGAACTTTCAGATTTGGGTACGACTGTCGATCCTAATGTGATGTGGGAGACCTTCCGTGACAAGACCCTGAAGGTTGCTGAGGGATGTGTTGGCGTTACCGGTGTTCCCAGAAGGAGGTGTTTCATCTCGCAGGGCACCCTGGATATCATCGAGAGGAGTCGCAGTGCACGGCTCAATGGCAACTCTGGTCTGTACCGGGAACTGAGAAGGATGGCTGCGAGGGCTCTAAGGGCAGATAAAGAGGCGTTTGTTAGAAGAATCTGTGAGCAAGTGATACACCATCTATAGTCTAGCAACCCATGTCTTGCTTACAGAGGAATCGAAGCATTGCGCACATCTTAATCTGTTCCTCGGATAGAAGCAGTCAGGACAGCTGATGGAACGGTCCTTACGCATGACACTGCAGTTGTGACCCGCTGGGCTGGTTACTTTGAGCAGTTGTTCAAAGTTGATCCTCCAGCTAGGATGTTGGATATCTCTGGGTTCACGGTTCTTGAGGCTGATCCTCCAATTAGCTGTGAACCACCTAATCTCGCTGATATTGCACAGGTGGTGAACCAGCTGAGTAGGGGAAAGGCTGCAGGGATCTGTGGTATCTGGGTTGAACTTCCCCAGGCTGGTGGTAAGGCTGTCCTCCTGGCATTGCAATCTTTCCTTCCATTTGGGAGACTGGCATCCTCCCAACTGACTGGAAAATGGGACTTGTCGGCCCTATCTGGAAAGGGAAGGGTGATCGCCTGGATTGCAGCAACTACAGGGGGATAACGCTGCTCTCGGTGCCAGGTAAGGTCCTTGCTAAGGTTGTCCTCAATAGGAGGACTTGCTCACCTACCAGTGACCAGAACAGTCTGGGTTTACACCTGAGAAGTCTACCGTTGACCACATCCTGGCACTGAGGGTTCTCATGGAGTGCAAACGCGAATATTGACGGAGTTTCTTTGCAACCTTTGTCAATTTTCACGAAGTGTTCAACTCGGTTGATTGAGCTACCCTGTGGGTTTGCAGGATCCCCTCGAGATTGCTGGATATATCGTGGCCGCCCTGTACACTGGTACTTTGAGTACTGAGAAAAGTGCTATATAAATGTAATGAATTATTATTTATTATTATTACTGTGAGTGCTATGCAGAGTGGAGGCAGAACCTCAGTTTTTCCCCAGTTGATTCTGGGGTTCGTCAAGGGTGTATTCTTTGGCAAGGTCGTGGGGTCCAGTGGCTGTGGGGCATCTGTTGAAGAAAGATTCACGGATTTTGACTTTGCTGACGATGCTGTGATCTTCACGGAGTCCATGGAGGTTCTGATCGGGGTGCTCGAGAGACTGAGTGAGGAGTCTGAGTGTCTGGGCTTGCAAGTATCCTGGATAAAAACCAAGATCCAGGCCTTTAATGACCTTTTGGGCACAGCCATCAGCAGTGTGCCTGTTTGCGGAGAGAGTATCGACCTTGTTGAGAGGTTTACTTACCTTGGCAGTGACACTCATGTCTCGGGTGACTCTTCCTATGAAGTTGGTAGACTGATTGGGAGAGCAAGGTGGGGGGAGGGTCATAAGATCGCTGGAAAGGGGTGTGTGGCACTCCCGATATCTATGCAAAAGTATGAAGGATTAAGTCTTTAGAGTCCTGGTGCTTCCTGTCTTTCTATATGGTTGCGAGACATGGATGCTATCCAGTGACCTGAGACGAAGGCTGGACTCTTTTGTAGTACTGTCTCTCTGGAAAATCCTTGGGTACCATTGGTTTAACTTTGTATCAAATGAGTGGGCTGGACCAGGCCAAAGGGTTGCCAAGGTAACACCTGGCTGTGGCAGATAGGTCATTTCCGGAGGGTGAGACTGGACCATGTGTCTGCCTGGGGAGTTGCAAACTGGGATCCCGAGGTGTTTCGTCATGTAGTGGGTGTGGCAACGCACTGTACCAGTGCATGCTCCCCAACTTGACTTGGTTATGGATTTCTGAAATCCACTGTCGTCTGAGAGTTAGCCTCTAAGTTGTACTGAGTGCACTGCAGCACTAGGTGATCGGTGGTCTTTCTATAGGCATTCTCAATCAGTGATAAGCCCAATGATCGGTAAAGTTGTTTGCAAACTTCAAGAGTTTAACAGACTGATGACTGGAAATCCAGTTGTTCACATACAGAGAGAAGAGCAGAGGTGACAGCACATAGTTTGAGAAAATTCAATGCTGATAGGGAACTGGAACAGTTCAGATTAATCTATTTAGAAGTTTATTATAGTAATAGTAAATCACCAAACCATACATTTTTATACATAAGTTGACATTAATATTTAAATTTACTAAGTGTTTAAATGATCAAGACTTGCTTGTGATAAAGTCCTGCTAACAGAATCATTATGGCTGCTTAATGGATATATGGGAAAACAGTAGTTGATAGAAAATTTTAAATTGGGTGGTTTGCAGTCTTACTACAATGTCATAGTTACACTAACCTGAATTAACTAGCTACCCTTTTCCTCCTGGTATTGTAAAATATCTTAAGTACTTTTTGAACTCGTAAAAATAAAATATGGCTGAAAATGCTTTTTAAAGAACAAATCAATAAACATCTGAATTAGCAATTCTTACAAAAATGTACTTAGCAGTTATAATTAGGAAAAAATAGTCCTGTTAGAATTTTTAATGAGTTCTGAATATGATTTAAAACTGGAAAAAATTTGAGCAAGTGCAGTTGGAGAGAAGAAATATTATGAGGTTAATGTCACATATGGAAAGTACAGTGAAATTCTTACTTGCATGGGTTAATAATGCAACTGTCTGGCACCATGATCAATGGGTATTCTCGCCTTGCCTTAAAACATATGGGTTCCCTCTCTGAGGTAACTACGTTACGTCAAAGTTAGAACTATGATTAGGGCAGAACTATCAGTTTCAAGGTCCCTGGTACTTTTGGCTTTCTCCAGTATTTTTTCATCTCATATCTGACTTCTCATTAGCTTGATTGACAATTCCATGTTGGCTTTAAGTGGTTATGTCTGTTGCTGCTCCCATCCATTGAGACCATAAATAGGTCACACAGGAGTAATGGTGATTAGGGAATGTTGTCAGCAGGGCTGTGGAGTCAAGAGTCAAGGAGTTGGAGACAGTCTTGGGTACCTGGAGTCTGGGTCAGTCGGCAAAAATGTACCGACTCCTAATTTTAAATTGTATTGGGGGAAAAAAAATACAGCAAGTTCAAATGTCATAATTAAGTACTTCTCTGATGTAAGAATGTAGAGAAAAGCCAAGCAAAATGACACCTTTTATTGGCTAACTAGAAAGATTACAATATGCAAGCTTTCGAGGCAACTCAGGCCCCTTCTTCAGGCAAGATGTAATCATTACATCTTGCCTGAAGAAGGGGCCTGAGTTACCTCGAAAGCTTGCATATTGTAATCTTTCTAGTTAGCCAATAAAAGGTGTCATTTTGCTTGGCTTTTCTCTACATTCATAATGGCTAACACGGTACAACACCCTAGTACTTCTGATGTAAGAATAAAGCCCAGTGTGTAGTTTTGTTACTACTAGTGTGAAGCTAAGCTGGGAATGTGTTTGACAAGTTCATTTGAGTGTAAACAAGTGTAATGATGTAGGTGTATACTATGTCCTGATGTGTGTTCAGGGGTTCTTGTCTTTTGTTTAAACTGGCCAATACAGTAGAGTCAGCTTCCTAGCCAATAGTTCTGTGGATAAATGACATGTATGTTGCCTTCCTTCAATTAACATGTAAAATACATTAGCATATTAAATACAGAGGAGTTGCAGTCGAAGGATTTATCTACCGACTCCACGGCCCTGGTTGTCAGAACTGTTGCTTTAGTACCAAGTCAGTACCAAAATTCCAGAAATGTAATGATAGCCTTTTTGCAATATAGAGCTAGGTTAAAGTGAGTAATATACTCTGGCAGGACTGCAAGTGCACTACATCTGAGAGCACACGAACATGAAAAACGCGTGTTAAAACTGCGTTAACGTCAAAAAAAAAAAAAACAGTACAATCTTGTCCGGAAATGCTTTGAGTTCAAGGCTAGAGAATTTGGGCACAGTTGCGAGAGTTGTACTTATTCAGTATAAATAACACACAGTAAGAAATAATAAACACCGTACAAACTTTTTAAAAAGCCTGTTGTTTACAAAATAGCAATTTCAAATTAGTCTTTTTTTCTCTTAGGTGTAAGCTTCTGCATTTTAGACAAGCTCGCTGTCGAAACTCTAGTGGTGTCCGTTTTTAATTTTAAATGATGAAGTAAAGGTCAGAATTCCTTAAAGTAGCTTTTTTGTTTGTGTCTTTGCAAAGAACAACTTCTCTGATTTACTTTTTTCAGTGTATTGCTCCACTTTATGTTTATATATATAAAAAAAAAAAAAAAAAAAAAAAAAAAAAGGCTAATATACTAGTCACCTCTCATTCACTGTTAAAAACAAGCCAGTAATCACTGCTGTTTGTTTACACTCCAGGAAGGTTACTACAAAACAGAGGACATGCGCTGGCTCAACTACTGTATTACCTCGCTTAAAGGAGCACTGCAACTAAATTACTGTAAAACATCAAAAAATAGGCTGAAAATATCGATTTTTGTGATTGGCCTTTTACCAACTGAGGTGTGGTGGGTGTTTTTCTTAAAAAAATTCTGATTCTGATCAGTAGCTGATCAGAACACTCCTAGTTACAATTCTAACAGTGGTTCTCTGAAAAAACAAATTTTAAAGGTGAATGGTTAAAAACAGCTTTAAAGAGTTTAAATTGAAGTAATCTACATGATCTTGGAATTCACAAATTCAATAAAGATTTTTTTGTTTTTGTAAGTTTTAAGAAGTATTGATCCTGTTACTGGTGAGTAAATGTAATGGAATAAAGTTTAAATTGTGCACATATGGACTATTAATGACTGTCTTGATATCATTTATAAACCCTGTGCTTAAATTCTTCCCTTCCCAATCTATTGTTGCATTGGGAGATCACCATATCTGCCACTCATTAAAGTTCATGCTCTGCATTATATGTTGGTATTTATAAAAGCCAGTACTAGTTTACGTAAATGATAGATGGGTACCATTTTTAGTATGTATAAAAGTACTTTAATGATGCTGTTACTGTTGGTATTTATATTTTATATTGCATTATAAAAAGACAGTACTGTTCACTAGAATAGATTTACAGTAAGTTTTACTTGTCACATACAGGGGTTCAAGTGAAATGCAGAGGTGTATTCAGAATAACCTGTACTTTAATAAAAAGCCATTGAATGATATTTCTGGATTTGCAATGGAATTGAAGGAATCGAGTATTGTAAATTGCCACTGGTATTGGTGTCAAATTCTGGTATAGTGACATCCCTAAGTGACTCGTCTTCCATTCACACTGATCCACACTAATATAGCAGCAGTTCAAATGTCATTTTTTTTGTTGAAATATCAAATGCTGTAATTGTTGTGTAAGAATCTTGAGTGTTGATGTGTTTCTGTGGTTAGTGTTAGAGCTTCAAAGAAAATCTATATTGTAAAAGTATGCTATAGTTTATCCAGTGATAGTCAGTCTCTCTCTCTCTCTCTCTCTCTCTCTCTCTCTCTCTCTCTCTCTCTCAGCCAGACGTGTAATATATTGAGTACATTTTGCTCAACACTTCCTGGGAACAATCAGGGTGGTTTACATTTTTAATTTTCTAACGCCTCATTAAGGCAATGCTTGTGGTGGGGACAGTAACTTTGAACTTTAATGAACAATGGTGCTCTGACAGAGATCAAGCTTCTGATTAGAATGAACTGTCTACAGCTGAAAAGTCTTCTTAAAAACATCCAGTTCAACATAAGTGTGTTGCATGTGTGTAGAGCGCATTGCATGTCTTGTAATACTTCCTTGGAAGGCTGGCGTCTTTCAACATCTGCAATAAGATGCTGCAGATGTTCTATCAGACAGTTGTGGCGAGCGCCCTCTTCTACGCAGTGGTGGGCTGGGGAGGCAGCATTAAGAGGAAAGACGCCTCACGCCTGGACAAACTGGTGAGGAAGGCAGGCTCTATTGTTGGCATGGAGCTGGACAGTTTAACATCTGTGGCAGAATGAAGGGCGCTCAGCAGGCTCCTATTAATTATGGAGAATCCACTGCATCCACTTAATAGTATCATCTCCAGACAGAAGAGCAGCTTCAGTGACAGACTGCTGTCACTGTCCTGCTCCACTGACACATTGAGGAGATCGTTCCTCCCCCAAACTATGCGACTCTTTAATTCTACCTGGGGGGGGGGGGGGGGGGGTAAACGTTAACATTTAACATTATACATAGTTATTGTCTGTTTTTTCACCTGCATTATTATCATTCTTTAATATCATTTATTGTATCAGTATGCTGCTGCTGAAGAATGTGAATTTCCCATTGGGATTAATAAAGTATCTATCTATCTAAACTTGACTTGACTTAAATGTCAACAAACTTAAGATTGATCCTTTGCAGCAGTGCTAACGTTTGTAGTATGCTATCTTTTGAAATGCAGAGGAAATACATTTTATTTTAAGAAACGTATTGCTTCTACAGTCCAACTGCAAGCATTACTACTTCAGAGTTTTATACCTAAATTGGGCAAAAAAGTTAAGTATAATTATGCTTCTCTATTCCCTGCTTTGAAATCAAATTTAGTGTTACCAGTTGCTATTGTGTTTTGAGAGATAAAAGCCCTTATGTCTTGACATTTTTTTTCTTGCAGCCAGTGGTATCCTGAAAGGGTTTGACCCATTGCTGAATCTGGTGCTTGATGGTACTATTGAGTATATGAGAGGTAAGAGGATGCATGCATTGAGGTGTTTTTATTGTATTTAAATATTAGTGTGATCCGGTAAAGTAAGCAAGTTCTGATAATGTGAGAGAGATTTAATCTGGAGAGAATGCAAACAGACTTGCAGTAATGAATAGGCCAAATTAATGTGTTTACATACAAGCTGACATCCCTAATATCTAATGATCAAAGGTTGATCAATATTGTAAAAGTTTTAAAGTAAAATTTGGTGAAGCGCTGCAGTTAATTTTTTGCTATATACGGACAAGGGATTCGGACACTTAATTTAGGAAAGTGCTCTGTGCAGGGCATGACTTAAACACCTGCTTTGGAGTGTGTCTGCCCTAAGAGCATCTGTCTGCAGCTGGGGTCTTTTGGAGAAGGTTCTAATTGGACAGATTGCCTTGTCTCATTAGCACAGTTGATACACATGAATGCTGCTTGCAATTTTTGCATCCGAGTATGTAGATTGCAAGGTAGAATTCATTTAGGTAATAGGGACTTTGCCGATTTGTTACCAGGAAACAAACACTTGTTTGTATTACTTTCCTGCCTTAAGACTGTCTGTCATACAATCTTTTTGTATGTGCTCATCTTCCAGGCATAAAAGACCATTCAGCTTTTATAAGAACTTTCTTACATTTATCTAAAATGTGAAAGGCAAGTGTGCTGTTCATTAGTTAAGAATGCTGAGATCCCTTTGCTTTTTATTTGTTTATAATGATAGAAAATTTCAATATTTTCCTGTACACTTGCATATTGAGAGCATGTTTAGATTTGCTACCTACATCTCAATGTTGAATCTAAACAAAAAGAACCAGTAAAGTATAGATTTTAAATTGAGTCCTACTTTTTTTTTTTTTTTTTTTTGTGCTCATGTACAGTGTTTTATATAATGTGTGTAGTAGTAGTAGTAGTAGTAGACTTTTTGTTTGGAGGGCTGTAGCAGTTAAGGGTTTTAATATGCAGTGACACCAAGCTTTAATTCTTGATTTAGTATTTTTAAAGGCAAGACTTGGCAACCTAAACTCTGTTGTGACTTGCATATTCACTCTGTCATCTCTGCAGATCCAGATGACCAGTACAAGTTGACTGAAGATACGAGGCAGCTGGGTTTGGTGGTCTGTCGTGGCACATCAGTTGTGCTCATTTGCCCTCAGGATGGCATGGAGTCTATTCCAAACCCATTTGTGCAACAGCAAGATGGATAATTGATAGACTCCAAAGAGGGTAGAGCCCACCTCCCTTTACATGACAAACTATAAGGCCATTCATGCTCCAGTTAAATACTTTTCCTGAACTTGCTAGCTGGTAATAAGGAAGAAATTTGGAAATGCACACTTCTTTCATCAAGCTTTCAGTTACCCTGGTTTTTTTTGAAAATTTCATCATGTGTTTTTGTACAGGTCCCATGGGCCTAGAACGGAGGATTTTGGCATCAAATGGATTTTGTGGTTGGGGTGGGTGGCTTAGGAATTTGTAGTTTGTTTGAAAAGTTTAAACCATTGCACCTATTTTGGATTTCCATGGATGTTTAGTAAAACATGCTGGCTTTTGCTGGGAAGATGCCAGATTGAGACATAAAGGAAAACATGTTGGCTTTTTTTGTTTTTTCATTTTGTTTGTGCAGCTTGGATCTTTGTTTGGGTTTACGGTCTGTGGCAGCTGAAATCCTGTATGTTTTTCCTTTTGTGACCCTACATTTTTATAAATGTATGTGTAGATATATGCATAAGTTTTAAGTTTTGACCCTTGTAAAATAAAATAACCATTTTCCCAGAAACCAATGATGTGATACCTGCTCATACATTTGCTTGTAGGCATGCTTTGAATTACAATGGGATTTGAGACAATAGTGTGGTAATAAGGTGAAAATGTTCTTTTCCATTCTTGTCTCACTAGCAGAATAACAAATGCTGATATAGCTTTACTGAAGGGTACAAAGTTGTTTGTTTTCATGGGCAATTTTATACTTAAGAGTAAATGCAGCTTTGGTCATCAATTACCAAGTTCTTAATTACATTGCATAGACTTCAGAATTGAACTATTTACTGCCATTTTGGAAGTAAACCCCAACATTAATCTGGCCATAACTGAATTTTGGAGGGGTGTTTTTTTTTTTTTTTTTTGTGGAAAATCCTTTTATATGTTAAACAACAGTTTAATTTAGGATTTGTCTTAAATTAGGTAACTTACTGCAATTTTATCTAGTAGTTTAGCTTTTGGTACAGAACATCAGAATTAACCCTGCATTTTGCCTTTTGCGCTTGATAATATGATTTATAAATAAGTGATGCAAGAGTTTTATTGTAATGTTTACTAAATGGGAAGAATTAAGCTTAGGATTCCCGGAGGAATGACATCCTCAGTTTTTTAATGAATCAAATGGAAAAAGTTTATTGAAAGCCATTCAAACTAGATGATAAAATGGCTCGCATCTGGCTTTGAACATGAAACTGTAAAATCTAAAATATTAATGAAAAATTGCAAATCCATCTGTTAACCAATTTTTCAAATACCTAGAGTGGATTTCTGAAACATGACCAATAGAGTTCCTCTGCACCTTCTGGTTTCCTTCCATCAAGTTGATTTGGGTGACTTTTTGCAGGTATTTGGTCCTTTAAGAGGCCATGCACATTTTTGTTTTCATTCCTGCATTGTGTACACTTTAATTGCAGTCTCTGTTGGGGGACTATGACAACAGTGGAAGTTGCACTAATTCATACATTTTGCTAGCTTTCCTGTGGTGCCAATGCATGTTTCCTTTTTTTGAAATATCCAATAATTTCTCAATCTATACATGCTGATATACAATATATGTATTCCTCAGTGGGTGTGTGTGTGTGTGTGTTTTTTTTTTTTTTTTTTTTCCTGTTCCTGCTCATTTTTAGTTTTCATCTCCTTACTGGCTCAGTCACTTTCTCTGTGATACTTTCCCTGCAAGCATTCTATTAGACTTCTGCATTTCAGCATCCTTAATCTTACAAACACCTTGTGCATGGTACTGTGCCTCACCTGAATTATATGTATGATGGGCGCTTCTGTCCTTTTAAACCAGAATAAATTGCTTAATTTAGAAACTGCAGTACCACTAAAACGTTTTGAATAAACTGATTTTAATTTATGAACATAGATATTCCTGAGCAGAACATTATTTGTAAATTCCAAAATGGCAGTTTACTATATTAGTGCACAGATACTAGAATGCAGCTTTATGGTCATAAAACCCATTTCATAAAACACATTTCTAAATTACAGTATTAGGGGCTAATTCATTTACCTAAATCTACTGTTTAGGGTTCTGCAGAGCCGTTCTACCATTTCAGTTGTTTTGTGGGTTGTCCTTCAGGTAGATTAATTGGTGTGACAGGGGGCGCTGTCGTCCCCTTAAACCCTCGGATCAAACGCTAGACACCAGATAAAAGTCCAATAACTTATTTTATTTGGACAATAATGTGCACCAAGCACCCTCCACTCCTCGATACTCATAAATAAATCGATACACAATAATCAATCCTCCACACCCAGATGCGTTGTCACCCTTCCTCCCGACTCCGCTCACCTGTCTGGGATCTCCCACAGTCCTTTATAGTCCTTGACCTGGAAGTGCTTCTGATCCTTCCGGAAGTGCTAGATTATCACATGGACTGGTCAGGTGAAAACTCTTCTTCATCCCGGAAGTACGTCATTTCTTTTGTCGCTGTGACTAGAACGTACTTCGGGTTATAGCGCACATAAAAATCCTTATGCCTCCCTGCAGTGTCCTCTTGTGGCCCCCATGGTATCCAGCAGGGCTCTGAAGGAAAACTCCAATGTCCATGATTCCCTGCTGGCATTCTGGGCACCTCCATGCTGCAGGGAGGGCTCCATCTGGCGGCCTGGGGGTATTGGCCGGGATGAATGACCGGCCATATCCCACATTGGTCACTCTAAACTGGTGTGAGTGGCAGTGGGTGTGCACACCTTGTGCTGGTAGTGTTACAGCCTGTCTAGGTCTGGTTCCGCATCGAGAGGAGTCAGATGAGGTGGCTCGGGCATCTGATCAGGATGCCTCCTGGACGCCTCCCTGGTGAGGTGTTCCAGGCACGTCCAACCGGGAGGAGGCCCTGGGGAAGACCCAGGACACGCTGGAGGGACTATGTCTCCCGGCTGGCCTGGGAACGCCTCGGGATTCTCCCGGAAGAGCTAGAAGAAGTGGCCGGGGAGAGGGAAGATAAGCGGAAGAGGATGGATGGATAGGTCCGGTTCCTTTTTTGCACTGAGTGATGCTGGGGTGATCTGATGATGACCTCACAACCCTAAGTTGGACTAAGTATGTTTGAAAATGAATGGGCTGGTTTTAGATGTTGATGTAATGTGCTTCTGTTTTTAAGATTCAACTGTTTCTTGTTTGCTGAAAATGTCCCTAATTTGTAATTAACAGTTCATTTGACTTCCATTCATTTTTTCCATTACCTACCCCAGTAATCTAATTCAGGGTTTATTTACTTTGTATTTATATAAAAAAAAAAAAAAAAAAAGCAAATTTATGCTGGCTGCAGATGCCCAACAGTTGGCACACGACTTATGATAAATGTAGTGCTTCCTTGACTAAGGCTGTATGGCCTTTTTTGCTAGATGCTGTTTACATCACTAAACTATTTATAGTAAACAGATAAAAACAAGTAAATTAGTCACATTCTGGTAGGGAGGGGACAATTGGTGAAGGTCAAGGGTTTTTTTTTTTTCTCAAAAATTTTGACTATTTGGTTTTTATTGGTGACTTGCCCCAGTTTTTAGTTTGAGAAATTGGTTTTCAGTACCTTGTAAAGGGAAGTGATTAATACAACCTGGTAAAAAATCCTAATTTAATAAAGGTGTATCTTTGTACTTTTTAAATTTTAATCAGTAAGAGTTGAAAAAAGAAGGCTGCTTTCCACAGATGCAAAGTAAAATTTTCTTGACTACCTTTGCCTGCCATTTTATCTTCTGATAGGATTTTGTTTTTCTAGTGTGTCGCAGTCCTCAACTCCTCTGTAGATATCTTTGTGAAATTAAATATATTTTTCAATTTGTCAGGTTCTTTCCCTTTAGTTGATCTCCACAATCCCGACTGCCTTCATTTAATCATGCACTTGTTGTTACTGGCTGTGCTACACTTGAAGTGCTTCCACACAATACCTTTCTAATTATATCCAGTTCTGGGTTTGTATTCAAAACATTTTTTTAAACCCAGCTGACTACTTTTTATGCTCATTGTGTAGTCTGTGGCGAGTTAGTGAGAAAGCAGTGAACCGTTAACTGCAGCAGTCTTCCCTCCAAGGACTGGGTTGGTGTGAACAACAATGTTCAGCTACATTACCCTGTGACCACTTAGTGTTTTGCAATATAATTTTCATAAGTAATTTTATGCAATAGAGCATACTTGAAAATGTACAGTATTAAAAATGTCCTGTTTAAACTATTAATTTGTATTCAATGTATTTGTGCAGCAGAACAGATACATTGCATGTTGTGGACAAGTTCACTGTGTACCTTGCTCAACAGAGCATTATGTACATTTAGATAATGTAAAAACAAATCAAGTTTTTTAAATTGCTATAAATCCCAACTCTGCATTAGCATCAGTTGCCTTGATTTTATTTATTTTTTTAAACAAATGTCCATCTATTCATTCACTATCAAATTTACCTAATCCACCAGGGCATCGGGTGCAAGACACAAATCAAACCCAGCCAGGGAAAAGAATTCTCAAAGACAAAAATCTGAAATTTCGGTGTCAACTGCCAAAGAGGTGACCACTCAGACCGTGCCCCCTACACACCACTCTTTTGCTCCCAACCATCACTCCTGGTTTAAGAAAACAGACTGCAACAGCCAATGCTACATCCAACTGATACGAAGTTTCCTGTGTGACCCTAATTTGAATTGTTTAGGTTGTATGTTTTCATATCTAACATTTAACCTTGGTTTCTTCTTCGAGTAAATAGAAGTAATGATTGAAACAGTTTGAGTATTGTTTTGCTCAAGTTGTTCTGTTGGTTACTGACATTTAGCAATGACTGATGAGTGTTAATAAAGTGGACTGTATCCATTTAGGTATTGTATTCTCAGGGGTAGTGAAAAGCCTTTGGCTTCTGCCAGACTGTGTAGCCCTTTGAAAAGTTGCCAGCGGGATATGAAAGCCCATCAGGAGTCGCGGTTCTATGCATCCCCTGACAAGGAGACACTTCAGAATACCTCAGCGACAGCAATCTGAAGATGGATCAACATGTAAGTGAATCCTGGCAGACACACCACGTGAGCAGAATGGCTTCTAGCACCTTGTAAGTTATAGAAGTCGAGGTAGCTAGTTTTGGCCACTTTTGAGATATTTGAGCTTATCTGTGCTGAGTGAATGTTGAGCAGGATGTGTGTGTGAATCAAGGCTAACAGTTGAGACATTTCCAGTATTAGCTTGTCCCCCAATATAGAAAGAGCCTTGGAGGCTGAAGTGCTTTTCCTGAACACTTTTAACCACAAAGCATGTGTGACTTGTGAAGGAGACACAGTCCAACTTAAGTAGCATGAAAGCTAACAGGGTGCTTGGGTCAGGTCCTGAACTTTGATTTTTGGAGCTCAAATATTCCATTTTCCATCCTAATATCTCATCAAATATAGTAAATACAAACCTTTGCTGTTAATTGATTGTGGGGTGAAACCTCACTTTTTTTTTTTCTCGTTTGATGCCCATGGGTTCCCCAACCACTAACCCCCCCAACCCCCCACAGTCCCATAAGGTCAGTTATTTTGAGTGAGAACATTGAGGAAGTTGTTGACTGCACTACTGACTGACTACTGACTACATCAACTTCTGTATGGACATTGTAGTTCCAGTAAGAACAGTACGCTGCTATGCTAACAACAAGCCATGGATTACAAGTGACATCAAGGGCCTTTTGAACCAGAAGAAAAGGGCTTTTAAAGACGGTGATCAGCATGAGCTCAAGCGCGTGCAGAAGGAACTCCGAGTCCAGCGAAGGAGCAGTACAGGAGAAAGCTGGAGCAGAAGTTGCAGAATAACAGCATGAAGGAAGTGTGGGATGGGATGAAAATCATCACTGGCTGCAGCTCGAAGCGGGGTACCACCATCGAGAGAGACGTGAAGAGCGCAAACCAAATGAACAACTTCTTTAACAGATTTGACCACCCTAACCCACTCTCACTCTCACCTCGGAGTATTGCACCCTCCACACATCCTTCTGCTGATACCAGCATAGGAAAGACATCCCCACCCATAATTACAACAGCGCAAGTGAGCAGAGAGCTGAGGAGACTTCGTGCCAGCAAAGCAGTGGGTCCAGATGGAGTATCGCCACGACTGCTGAAGGTCTGTGCATCGGAGCTGGGGGATCCTCTACAGCGCATCTTCAACCTGAGCCTGGAACAGGGGAGAGTCCCGAGGCTTTGGAAAACATCTTGTATCACCCCAGTCCCAAAGGTATCACGTCCTAGTGAGCTGAATTACTTTCGGCCTGTTGCTCTGACATCACGTGATGAAGACCATGGAGAGGCTGCTGCTTCACCACCTTAGGCCACAGGTTCAACACGCCCTTGACCCTCTGCAGTTTGCATATCAGGAGAAGGTGGGAGCGGAGGATGCCATCATCTATATGCTACACCGATCCCTCTCTCACTTGGACAGAGGCAGTGGTGCTGTAAGAATTATGTTTCTAGACTTCTCTAGCGCCTTCAACACAATCCAACCTCTGCTCCTTAGGGACAAGCTGACAGAGATGGGCTTAGATTCATACCTAGTGGCATGGATCGTGGACTATCTTAAAGACAGACCTCAGTATGTGCGTCTTGGGAACTGCGCGTCTGACATTGTGGTCAGCAACACAGGAGTGCCACAGGGGACTGTACTTTCTCCGGTCCTGTTCAGCCTATATACATTGGACTTCCAATACAAGTCGGAGTCCTGCCATGTGCAAAAGTTCGCTGATCACACTGCTAAACCAAGGAGCTGGTGGTGGATTTTAGGAGGCCCAGACCTCTTATAGACCCAGTGATCATCAAAGATGACTGTGTGCAGATGGTGCAGACCTATAAATATCTGGGAGTGCAGCTGGATGATAAATTAGACTGGACTGCCAATACTGATGCGCTGTGCAAGAAAGGACAGAGCCGGTTATACTTCCTTAGAAGGCTGGCGTCCTTCAACATCTGCAATAAGATGCTGCAGATGTTCTATCAGACAGTTGTGGCGAGCGCCCTCTTCTACGCAGTGGTGTGCTGGGGAGGCAGCATTAAGAGGAAAGACGCCTCACGCCTGGACAAACTGGTGAGGAAGGCAAGCTCTATTGTTGGCATGGAGCTGGACAGTTTAACATCTGTGGCAGAGCGAAGGGCGTTCAGCAGGCTCCTATCAATTATGGAGAATCCACTACATCCACTTAATAGTATCATCTCCAGACAGAAGAGCAGCTTCAGCGACAGACTGCTGTCACTGTCCTTCTCCACTGACAGATTGAGGAGATCGTTCCTCCCCCAAACTATGCGACTCTTTAATTCCACCCGGGGGGGTAAACGTTAACATTTAACATTATACATAGTTATTGTCTGTTTTTCACCTGCATTATTATTCTTTAATTTAATATTATTTATTGTATCAGTATGCTGCTGCTGAAGAATGTGAATTTCCCATTGGGATTAATAAAGTATCTATCTATCTATCTACCTACAGTGGTGTGAAAAACTATTTGCCCCCTTCCTGATTTCTTATTCTTTTGCATGTTTGTCACACAAAATGTTTCTGATCATCAAACACATTTAACCATTAGTCAAATATAACACAAGTAAACACAAAATGCAGTTTGTAAATGGTGGTTTTTATTATTTAGGGAGAAAAAAAAATCCAAACTTACATGGCCCTGTGTGAAAAAGTAATTGCCCCCTGAACCTAATAACTGGTTGGGCCACCCTTAGCAGCAATAACTGCAATCAAGCGTTTGCGATAACTTGCAATGAGTCTTTTACAGCGCTCTGGAGGAATTTTGGCCCACTCATCTTTGCAAAATTGTTGTAATTCAGCTTTATTTGAGGGTTTTCTAGCATGAACCGCCTTTTTAAGGTCATGCCATAGCATCTCAATTGGATTCAGGTCAGGACTTTGACTAGGCCACTCCAAAGTCTTCATTTTGTTTTTCTTCAGCCATTCAGAGGTGGATTTGCTGGTGTGTTTTGGGTCATGTCCTGTTGCAGCACCCAAGATCGCTTCAGCTTGAGTTGACGAACAGATGGCCGGCCATTCTCCTTCAGGATTTTTTGGTAGACAGTAGAATTCATGGTTCCATCTATCACAGCAAGCCTTCCAGGTCCTGAAGCAGCAAAACAACCCCAGACCATCACACTACCACCACCATATTTTACTGTTGGTATGATGTTCTTTTTCTGAAATGCTGTGTTCCTTTTACGCCAGATGTAACGGGACATTTGCCTTCCAAAAAGTTCAACTTTTGTCTCATCAGTCCACAAGGTATTTTCCCAAAAGTCTTGGCAATCATTGAGATGTTTCTTAGCAAAATTGAGACGAGCCCTAATGTTCTTTTTGCTTAACAGTGGTTTGCGTCTTGGAAATCTGCCATGCAGGCCGTTTTTGCCCAGTCTCTTTCTTATGGTGGAGTCGTGAACACTGACCTTAATTGAGGCAAGTGAGGCCTGCCGTTCTTTAGACGTTGTCCTGGGGTCTTTTATGACCTCTCGGATGAGTCGTCTCTGCGCTCTTGGGGTAATTTTGGTCGGCCGGCCACTCCTGGGAAGGTTCACCACTGTTCCATGTTTTTGCCATTTGTGGATAATGGCTCTCACAGTGGTTCGCTGGAGTCCCAAAGCTTTAGAAATGGCTTTATAACCTTTACCAGACTGATAGATCTCAATTACTTCTGTTCTCATTTGTTCCTGAATTTCTTTGGATCTTGGCATGATGTCTAGCTTTTGAGGTGCTTTTGGTCTACTTCTCTGTGTCAGGCAGCTCCTATTTAAGTGATTTCTTGATTGAAACAGGTGTGGCAGTAATCAGGCCTGGGGGTGGCTACGGAAATTGAACTCAGGTGTGATACACCACAGTTAGGTTATTTTTTAACAATGGGGCAATTACTTTTTCACACAGGGCCATGTAGGTTTGGATTTTTTTTCTCCCTAAATAATAAAAACCATCATTTAAAAACTGCATTTTGTGTTTACTTGTGTTATATTTGACTAATGGTTAAATGTGTTTGATGATCAGAAACATTTTGTGTGACAAACATGCAAAAGAATAAGAAATCAGGAAGGGGGCAAATAGTTTTTCACACCACTGTATCTATCTAATCTATTTTCTCCTCTGGGTAACTTGGCCTGGGATGTGCACATTATCACTTCTGGTGCAGAAGTGGATTGTGTGAGACCCTAAATTTCACGTCAGATGCTGGGATCTTAACTGTTTTCTGTAGGGTTGTCCATGCTCATGTTTTCTTCTTTCCTACCTACTCATTGTCACTTTTGAGGCCTCAAGCTAATGTTGACCCTGACCAATACATTCCAAAAAATGTTTTTGTTTTTTTCCCCCCATTGCTTATCAGACTTTTTTTTCTGCTTTCTAAGAAGTCATTTGGACCATGTTCAGTGTATCGGGATATTTGTGGATATACTTGTACTTATTCCTGATGACACAACTACCAAAGAGCCACAGAAGTCCCAAGTAGTGAGAAAGTGTTGGTCTGAAGCCTGTCATATCTGCCCGGCAGAATGTCTCACAGTAAGTACTGAACCATCATCTCTGTGTTTTGTAGTCCAGGATATTAACCAGCAAGTTGCCCACTCACACACACACACACTTTTATATATACATATGATGCAGACAGCTCTGAGCAGACTATTACTTGAAGAGCAAAGCCACTTTGTGAATATATGAGAAATGCATTCAAATAAGCCCTTGGTTTGAGCTTTCTCTGTACTGAGTTCAGAGCGGCTAATATTAGATCCAGGCTACCCAGAATACCCAGCTCTCTGCCAGTTGACTGTGGCGGTCGGAGTGTTTGGGATGGGTTCTAAATATATCTTGCAGGACACAACTGAGCAGTTTCCTGGCACAAGAAGTCAGTTTCTTCTAACATGGATTTAGGTGAGGGAGCATGCCCAGGCTCTAACACTGCGCAGATGGACAAGGCAAGGAGCCCTCCACCTGATGACGGAGGGGACGACCCTGTCTTCCTGCAAGTGGGTTGTAAGTCCTTTAGTGTCCACCGGGAAGCACTAGCCAACATCAGCCCTTACTTCCGGGCTCTCTTTTACGGTGGCAGTCGGGAGAGCAGGCAGCACCACATTGAAATTCAAGGAGTTGGCTTGGAGGAATTCCAGCAGCTGATGGACTTTGCGGAGACATCAAAGCTCACTCTGAACCAAGACAATGTGCTGTCCATTTTAGAAGCTGCCAACTACCTACAGATGGAAAGAGCCAGGCTGCTGTGCTGCAAGTTTCTAGAGCGGGAGCTGTACATTAGCAACTGCTTGGGCATGATGGCATATGCCTGGCATTTGGGCTGTATGGAGCTGTACCAGGCGGCAAGAGGCGTGGTGCTCACACACCTCCCGGCTCTGGCCTGTGAAGAGGACTTTGTGTATCTCCCGAAGGAAAATGTGGCGGAGCTGCTGTCCAGTAACCAACTCTGGCTTCCACGGGAGGACCTGGCCTTTGAAGTGGTTCTCAGGTGGGTGGCACATGACCCTAGCCGCGAAAAAGACTTCCTGGAGCTGGCTGGTCTGGTGCGGCCCGAGTGTCTGAGCATCTCTTATGTGGGGGAATTGTTGAGCAGCGTCCGTGGTTCTGATCCCCGTGCCAAACTCATCTGCAAGCTGGATGCCAACCCACCTCCAAGCTGGACTCTGCCCAGACCAGTGGCTCGTCGAAATCGAGCACATGAAACATTGTATGTGCTGGGTGGTCGCCATGATCAAGAAAAGCAGCATTTATTTCAGTTTCACCCACGTAGCGGCATGTGGCAGCCATGTGCCCCACTGCAGCGCCGGAATCTGACGCAATACGCTGTGGCAGCCGTAGGTAATGAGCGCTCCTGTCTGCTGAACAATCTTAGGGGGCAATTAGACCAATGTGTCTGTCACTGTAAGGCTCCCTCACAAGAAGTGAGTTAGGGGCAGACGTTGGACATTTAGACTACCCCAGTGCTCAAGCTTCACCAAAAAAAAAAATCTTCAAATACTCAAAGCTGGGTGGGCAGTGAACCTTTAAAGTGCTACACGGTGTCACTTGCATGGCCTTGTGGCCATACATGTGCTTCATCCCTCCACCTTAAATTTGAAAGCTTGTTTCTTCATTAGCATTGCCAATAAGGAAAAAGTGGGCTAGAATCATTTTATGGTCGGTATGGACCTCAAGCTTGGCACCATTAATTAATCCAGAGCCCTTTGGTGTCTGCTGTATAGCCATCCCTATGTCAGAGCTGGCCTTCTGATTTCACCAGCTACAGCAAATGGCCATATCTGTCTGAGGGTGGGTGGCAAGTGTGCTCTTAGGTCTACTCAGTGACCCATTCCTAAGACTGCCAGGTGGCAATGTGTAAATCACTCTCTCATATTTCTAGATATCTGATATATTTCTCATTCTCCAGGGAATGCCATCGTGGTGACAGGCGGTTACTTTCTGGACGAGGTGGTGTGGTACAGCGTGGACTGGGTGCTTATGTTTCTCTGCAGAGAGGGGCGTTGGACAGAAGGGCCCTCCTTCAAGAAGTCCAGGCACAGCCACTGCGCAGTGGGCATTAAAGACCAACTCTTCATACTGGGAGGCAGCATGGATAGTGGACCCATCACAGATGTGGAGAGTTTTCAGCTAGGCGCTGAGAGCTGGGAGAGTGCCAGTCCTCTCATCCAGGCCGTGGAGAGGGCAGCAGCCACTAGCCTGGACTCCACCATTTATGTAGCTTGTGGCCTAGATGAAAATGGAGACGTGTACAAAGGCATCCAGCGGTTTCGTGTAGACCAGGACCAGTGGGATGTTGTCTCCTACTCCCCATTTCCACGGTAGGCTAACTAGAGATGTCATGGAAGAGCTGTGATGTGACTAGCAGATAGGCAGCTCTGAAGTGCTCAACATTTCAAAATTGGCACAAGCTAATTGTATCTTCTTATATAATACGCTACCGTGGCTGTCTGTTTGTCTGTCCAGGATTTTAAATCACCTGTAGCTCGCAAATCGTTTGATCTATTGATCTGAAATTTGGTACACATATACTACGTGACCTCTACTGTCCGCTTTCGGGGTGATGATTTTTATGACTCTTTATTTTTATTTTATTGTAGAATCAACTGTCTGCAGCGGGCAGCAGGGCGGCCGTGTGGCTCATGTGTATGGGTGCTTTTCTCATCCCTACCACCTTTGCCGTCACTTCCCCTACCTCTTCATATCTTAAGTCTTCAATCTGCCTCAAGAATTATTTAAGTGCCAGCTTAAGTGAAAAATTAAGGAAAACGTACTAAATAATTGCAACACAAACACTGACTTAGTCAGTTTTAACGTGAAAAGATGCTCACGAAAGAAAAGAAGAAGCGGGCCGCTAGGGTGGAGAAAAGAAGAGCTGCTCAGGAAGCAACAACCGCATCAGCCTCAGAGCAAATGAATGCTAAACGTACAGAGAAAGAGTAGGAAATCTATGAATGCTCAAGTCAAGTGTATTCTGCACGTTATGGTGCAGTGTACCGTTACTGGTTGTTTAATAATTAGAGAAGCTGATGATCATTTTCACCTATTCCTATATTGTTTTCCTATGGTTTACACTTCGGTTATAAGTAGGGTTCTGATTAACCAGGGGCTACTTTAGAACTTTGGGGGTCAGATGTATAAAACTTGTGTATGCACAAAATAAGCCCAAAATGTGCGTATACAACTTCTGACACAAACGTTGGAATTTATAAAAGAGAACTTGACGGGAAATCATGTGTATATTTACAGTAACTCTGACCTATCCGTAGACAACATTTTGAAGAAACTGGGAAATTACATAACCTTTGATCAAGCAAGGAAATGCAGCCAAACCAGCTAAATTATGACTTGCACGCATAATAGTTCATGTCACCAAGCTGTTATTATAATGTGCAGGTACGTGACAAACGTATTATACCTCAAAAGTGATGAATGTGATGCATATTAAATGTTACATTTCAAGAGGGCCAATGCTAAATATTTGCACTGAAAAACTATTGTGGTTTTACATCTGTTTATATCAGCTACCTGTTATCACTTCTCAGTGAACTGGCTGACAGGTCAGGAATATCACAGCCATGATGCCCGCTGTGCTGGAAGTCATTAACTGACCAGCGAGGCACTACCTCTAGATGTTGTATTGTGTTAATGCACATGCATAAAGCATAACATGTTTTTGCCAACATTAAAAGTCAATTTGCAGCAATGTTCAGGTCTCCTAACATAATCGGAGCAATTGACTGCACTCATAGTAAGATGGACACATAGCGAGAATGAAGTCAAAGTGTCAAGTGTCAAAGTGAACTTTATTGTCATCTCAACCATATACAAGTATACAGATAGACGAAATTGCGAAGCTCAGGGTCCACAGTGTAACAAAATGACGTGCAAAGAATAAATTTTAAAATAGAATTAAAAT
Organism: Erpetoichthys calabaricus; assembly: GCF_900747795.2. Lineage (NCBI taxonomy): Eukaryota > Metazoa > Chordata > Cladistia > Polypteriformes > Polypteridae > Erpetoichthys > Erpetoichthys calabaricus. The sequence goes on from NC_041405.2 coordinate 135,299,544, forward strand.
TTAAATTTAAAATTAAAACACAAACAAGACAAGACATTGTGTAAAGACAAGACAAAGAAGTAGCAGCAATATTGATGTGTAAGATAAGTAATATAATAAATAATAGATATAGATAATACAGAAATTATCAGTGTATGATAATAGTTGTTTAAGACGTGTAAACAATGACAGATCAGAATGTTTCACAGCAGGATATCAAGAATGTCAAAATACTTAGGGGTCAGTATGAGATTTTCAGTTCTTTTTTTACATGCATACTCGTCTTTGCAGGACAGTGACTCACATGTATGAAAGTTCTGTTTTTAGAGGTGGTTGAGGCCGTGTGGAAGATCCCAGGTGGCAGCATGGTGTTAAGGAGTCTAACAGCTTGGGGGGTAAAAACTCTCCTGCAGCCTGGCAGATCTGGCTCTGATGCTGCAGTATCTTCTCTTGGATGGCAGAAGTGTGAAAAGTCCATGTGAGGGGTGTAAGGGGTCCTGCACAATGCTGCAGGCCTTGCGGACACTGCGTTTGTAAAATATGTCCTGTAGTGAAGGGAGAGGCATCCCAATAATGTTCTCTGCTGTCTTCACTATCCTTTGCTGGCACTTGCGGTCGGATATGTTGCAGTTGCCATACCAGACAGTGATGCAGCTGGTCAGAACACTCTCAATGGTGCCACTGTAGAACATGGTGAGGATGGAAGGGGGAAGACTTGCTTGCTTCAGCCGCCTCAGGAAGTGTAGTCTCTGCTGGGTTTTCTTGATTAGTGATGAGGTGTTATGTGTCCACGTAAGTTCTGCAGTTATGTGCACACGGAGGACCTTGGTACTCCTAACAGTCTCCACATCTAAACCATTGATGCTGAGTGGGATGTGGGCAGGATGTGATTTTGATGGCACAAGTCATTTGTGATGCCAAGATGAGACTGACATACACCGTGGCTCAGTGGCCAGGGACAACCAATGATGTATTTATTCTGAGCCAAAGTACAATATAATACAATTTATTTTTGTATTGCCCAAAATCACACAAGGAGTGCTGCAATGGGCTTTAACAGGTCCTGCCTTTTGACACATAGGTGAGAGAGAGAGAGAGAGAGAGAGAGAGAGAGAGAGAGAGAGAGAGAGAGAGAGAGGGTAGGAGCACCCGCTGATACAGCGCATTGGTGCACCCACTTAGAAAAAAAAGGCAGCGTGTCCCGTGATTCCTCTCTTAGGTGGCCGTTAGCATATCATAATCTCTTGTATTAATAGCGTGAGTTTTCCGCATTCGACTTATACGACCGACATTATAAAATACCAGACATTGTACTGTAAAATCAAGTCCCGACTTATCCGTGGGAGAATTTATCTGCGAGTTTATATGGTAGTTGGTATCTGCTGAGACACTGGCACTGACATCTTATGCCTTTCCCCGACCCCTAGAACGCAGAAGAGAGGTGCTATATTTTTATTCAATGTTAATTAGTGTTCTCTTATTTTAATTCTTATTTTGTTTTTTTTTTTTCTCTTTCTTCATTATGTAAAGCACTTTGAGCTACATTATTTGTATGAAAATGTGCTATATAAATAAATGTTATTGTTGTTATAATGCAACGTATGATCTTGTGCTCTCAGTTGTGGAGCGCAGTATAGGACTCGACCCCTGCAGCCAATGAAGTTCTACAGCACTGTGATTGCATATGTATGAGGCTGATTAGCATAGTCCACATATGGATGTTTTAGGGTGGCAACTAGACGGAGTTTGAGGTGTGTTCACTTTGGTACATTTACAAGACATTTGTGATTTATAAAGGAAATGTGCATATGGCAGGTTTTATGAGTCAGATTTTTTTGGCATATGCACTGTTTTTTGGCTTGCCAGAATTTTACCGTTAAAAATAAGGTGACAATATTTTTAGGTCTATGTATAACTTTGTAGTAAATAACTTTTTTCATTACAACACATTCCAACAGCAGTGAACATTTAACCATAACCTGGAATCCATGAAGTATAATAAATATGCCAATCAATAAACCATTAGAAAGTATTGTCAGGATCAAACACTAGTACACATTTCGCATCACTAAAGTAACAACAACCAATAGCAAACATGTATCATTTAATTATATACATTGAAAAGAATTTAGGAAGTTATGGCACATTGTCTGGTGGAGAAATAAAGTTTGCTTTTGTGGTGTATGGTGTCTTACAGGTGTGCCAGCTTATCGAAAACAACCCACCATAAATCAGCTTCCATAACCTCAAAAAACCTGCAGCACGCAGGGAAAAATAAGTCTGCTAACTGTGCTTTAAGTTTTTTTCCCTCCTGTTCAAAGGTATGCGGTTCACCAGGAACAATACGGTAAAAGGGGGCGTATCCTTATGCAAATATCGTAACCGGTGTTACTGAAACAGTGCTTTACCGTTTTATATTTTAGTTGTTTACCTTCGCTATTTGACAGTTTTACACTATAAAATTAACAGCGCTTTTTTCAATGTAACTCTAATGTATCAGTAAATGTATTTAGCATATTTTGAAATATATTGATTTTACAGAATTTGGCTGTAAAAAATAATCAAAAGTATTGTTTAAGATATACAGGTAATTTTCAGTAGAACATAAGGTAACTTTCCTTTTTTTCCGAAAAGGCATTTTACTTTCACCATTTACATTCTTTTTACCGTTTTACAGTGTGGCATCCCCTGTGAACTTGAAGTGAAAAGAACACTTACCGTAATTTTCAGAAGCAAGCGCAATCGACACGTGTGAAATGTAAAATTGACTTAAATTATGACGACCTACTTTTGACAGAGATCTCACTCCATAATATAAACCCTAAACACATTAATAATCAGCACACTGTACTGCGAAACGACGTCCTGCCTTATCGCCTCGTAAGCGGGAGAAAAAAAAAAAGAATGACTTCCGGATGAGGCAAAGTGAGGCTGCGCGCCTTTTTTTTTTTAATGAATCGGGACGCCAGCCTTCTTAACAGAAACTCTTGTGTCTCCAGTGTGGACCCCAAAGAATACAGATTAGGTTAACTGATGACTTCAACTGGCCTGGGGTGAGTGAGGGTGTCCTGTGCCCAATCTGGCCCACAACATGTCAGTGGAAAACGCAATTTGTTGTGTCAGTCCTCATGTATTGTAGAATTTTGGGTAAGCCCTAGCGTAATAGATCCAGTATGCTATGTTCAGATCCCATGCCTGGTATCTCCCTCTCAGTTCCCCCAGACTTATAGGTTAGGTAGATTGGTGAATCTAAATGGGTGATTGTGCCCTGGAGCAGACTAGCGCACCATCCAGACTTGATGCTGTGGGACTGACCCTGGACCACCCTGAATTAAATTAAATAGATTTTAAAATCTTAAAACAATCATATATCCTCAGGAGAGGAGAAAGCAGGGGCGGACTGGCCATTAGGGCATTTGGGCAATGCCCAGTGGGCCACGGATTCTGGTCTGGTCATGGGCTGGCTGCTTCATGAAATACATTTTATGTACTGGTTACTGTTTGACATTAAAATTAATTTTCTAAACTACTAAACATTATCTGTCCGGTACTGTGATTTATATAGTCCTATATAATATACCGTATTATGTCACCAAGTTGTTTTAGTTGTCAGTACACAATGTTGCAGCGAAAAATTTGGTCAAAACTGCCTTTTGCCAATACAGGCTACATTTCGGTTAGCATATACATTATTGCAATTTATTTTATCTCATATCTAGTATTTAAATTCTTCAGTACTAATAATTAGTTTAGATTATGTATTATGCGTTTTATTGTTCTTTGGTTGTCGGCATGAGTGATAATTAGTGGGTTTCAGCTGCGATTATTAGTATGATGAAATAAAGTTATAAAGCACAGGATAGGAATTTTTCACATTAGGACGATACATTTATAGTTTATCGTTAAGTTAATGGAACATTTCAAGCATGTGAAGTTTTTTTATTATAACCTCGATTATAATTTATTTAATTGTAAATGAGCAGCTACTAGCCTACTAGGGTACTGGCACTTAGACATGACATTGACATTTGACATGTACTCGAATAATGTGTAAGCCATTTACTAAATGTTTATTTTTCATTAAATTTTATTTCTAAGCATGTTGTCAAATTTTAAGTTGTGTCTAAGCAACAGTGTACAGATTAAGTTTGGCAACAGTTTAGATAGAGTTCATATCATAGGCTCATAGCAAGTAGTGAGCCACGTAATCATCACAAATTTTAAGAAAATTACAAAGAATAATGGGCCAAGTGGGTCAACCTCGTCACCTCACTCGTTGAAGGATGCCTGGGCCGGTTTTGAGACCCAGTCCACGCCTGGGAGAAAGTCATAAAGATCTCATCATGGCCCCCTAATTTCCAACTTAGTTTTCTTTAGGTTCAAAGTTGTGATGTACCGAATGTGATGATTTTCTGAATATTTTCCATCAGGACCTGAAAAACAATTAATAATGAGGATGAGTTTATGACATGCTTTCACAATCGGAAGCCACATTTCTATGCAGGGTTTCCATATTCTCCAATGTTTTTAATGCCCTGTTTAGACGAGAATGCCTCACTCCACGTCTCCAGGTCTGCGTTTTCCATTTTTGACTGTCACCCAGCTGGAATTGCACCCTTTGTCTTGGTAGCGTTCACCATAAATGGCAACTCCACATGGAGCACTGAGGTGGTTTTGGGTGTCTAGTTAGGACATCTTCCATCAGGTGGTGTCTAACCCACTAGGAAAACACCCAAGATGTGTTGAAGGGCCAAAAAAAAAAGGAGACATAACAGTGCTAGAGAAAATCCAGAGAAGAGTACCTTGGCCAAATAGGACTTCAAGGTAAGATGCGTGAGGAGAGACTGATGGCGTTGAACCTTTTCAGATTAAGCAAATAGACATGAAGAGGAGACATGATTGACTTGTTTAAAATTATGCAGGGAATCGGTCTAATGGAGCTTAAAATGAATTTATCAAGAACACTGGGACACAGTTGGAAACTTGTTAAGGGTAAGTTTTGCAAAAACATTTTAAAGTTTTTATTCACACAGAGAACTACAGACGTGTGGATTAGGATTGTGCTGTGGGGGGTGGGGGGATCATAGGACTTTAGGGACCATCATAACTCACCTTGATGTTATTTTGGATTAATTAAGTGGATAGGACTGGCGAGCTTTGCTGGGGCTGAATGGCCTGTTCTCGTCACATTTTGTTTAATGCTCTGGGCCGGCCCGACTGTATGTGGGACTTCTCCAGTCTGCTTGTGACAGGCGGTCCACTTTATGTCCAGGTTTAACAGGATGAATGCTGGAAAAGTGAGTGATGATTCCTGCTGCTTTCCATGACTCACAAATTGGGAATTCAAAAAGAATGTCCTTGTTTTCAAATTAGTTTAATTCTGGTTACAAAAATGTGTTTTACTCCGAGCTACAGGAAAGCCATCCATGCTTTGCCTGTTATGTGGGTGGAAAAATGTTTGGCTTTTCTGACCCCAGGCAGCCAAATGCATAAAACGGTGAGTCACAGCAGAAGGCATTTGTTGTGCTGGAGTTTGCAAAGTCACATTTGGTAATCACAGTGCAACATGAAATTTAAAGACATGTCAACCAGTGATCCTTCATTTCAGAAAAACACTGGATTGTGATTTCATAAGTAAGGGGCCTCTGCAAAGGGGAATAAGCCCCTGGAGTGTCCCAAGAGAAGATGCAGAGATGTAGAGAAGCTTTCCTGGAGTACCTGCAAGGTACTGGTGAACTGGGAATTCCTCCACTGGCAGAGAGGTGTGGTTTGTGAAAGCAACTGGTGAGGAAAAGGTACAAGATAGCTCTCCAGCCCTGAGGACAAAGTGAGGAGGTTTGACTTGTGTGCTGAAATGAAATAAGAAATGGAAGAAGGTGCATTTGTACTCTGCCTTGTTTTCAGTGGTGAGGCAAGCAGGGGCACACATTTTAAGGTCAGACGTTAAACTCTGGCAGTTTTTCCTATCACTTAGTATAAGCCACATGTTTTTAAGTTGAAAACTACCAAAATTGAACTCAAATAGGGTCATTCATTTTAAATGCCCCTTTATAAGGCTGACAGTTTTACTTCTTTTTGATAGTTGGAGCCCCACAACAGAGCCATCTTAATTTATGGGCACAATGGGCACTGGCCAGGGGCCCCAGGAGTCTAGGGACCCACGATGTTTCTGATGCCAATGTATTTTTCTGCTTTGGTATGTAAATACAGTGCACTACTTTGCCCTGGTACCTATGATGCTGGTAAGACGGCCCTGCCCTGCAGTGAGTGCATTTACATGCACACACAAAACCAGAATAAAGTGTAGCTTCCTACAAACGTATATGCGTGAGTCCATTTTTGTAGTTCACTTTTGCTGAAAAGCTTCTAATAATGCACTAAAAAAACAACAATCGCCGTGCAGACTCCACACATTGTAATTACTCTGAACTACCACACATGGCACAGACTCAGAAATGGCAAAGGTAAAGGATAAGTTTGGTATTTTTCAAGTCGAAGTTACTGCTTTCCAAACATGCTGCATTTGCCACGCAAAATTTTATGGTTGCCACAAAAATCAAGTCTGAAGCATTTTATATTATCCATCCATCCATTATCCAACCCGCTATATCCCAACTACAGGGTTATTGGGGTCTGCTGGAGCCAATCCCAGCCAACACAGGGCGCAAGGCAGGAAACAAACCCTGGGCAGGGCGCCAGCCCCCACACACACACACACACCCCAAGCACACACTAGGGACAATGTAGGATCACCAATGCACCTAACCTGCATGTCTTTACTGTGGGAGGAAACCCACACAGACACGGGGAGAACATGGAAACTCCACACAGGGAGGACCCGGGAAGTGAACCCGGGTCTCCTAACTGCGAGGCAGCAGCGCCACTGTGTCGCCCCACATTTTATATTAAATGATATTTAATATATACAGTTAGGTCCATAAATATTTGGACAGAGACAACTTTTTTTCTAATTTTGGTTCTGTACATTATCACAATGAATTTTAAATGAAACAACTCAGATGCAGTTGAAGTGCAGACTTTCAGCTTTAATTCAGTGGGGTGAACAAAACGATTGCATAAAAATGTGAGGCAACTAAAGCATTTTTTTAACACAATCCCTTCATTTCAGGGGCTCAAAAGTAATTGGACAATTGACTCAAAGGCTGTTTCATGGGCAGGTGTGGGCAAGTCCGTCGTTATGTCATTATCAATTAAGCAGATAAAAGGCCTGGAGTTGATTGGAGGTGTGGTGCTTGCATGTGGAAGATTCTGCTGTGAACAGACAACATACGGTCAAAGGAGCTCTCCATGCAGGTGAAAGAAGCCATCCTTAAGCTGCGAAAACAGAAAAAACCCATCTGAGAAATTGCTACAATATTACGAGTGACAAAATCTACAGTTTGGTACATCCTGAGAAAGAAAGCAAGCACTGGTGAACTCAGCAACGCAAAAACTCCTGGACGTCCACGGAAGACAACAGTGGTGGATGATCGCAGAATCATTTCCATGGTGAAGAGAAACCCCTTCACAACAGCCAACCAAGTGAACAACACTCTCCAGGGGGTAGGCGTATCGATATCCAGGTCTACCATAAAGAGAAGACTGCATGAAAGTAAATACAGAGAGTGCACTGCAAAGTGCAAGCCACTTATAAGCCTCAAGAATAGAAAGGCTAGATTGGACTTTGCTAAAGAACATCTAAAAAAGCCAGCACAGTTCTGGAAAAACATTCTTTGGACAGATGAAACCAAGATCAACCTCTACCAGAATGATGGCAAGAAAAAAGTATGGAGAAGACGTGGAACAGCTCATTATCCAAAGCATACCACATCATCTGTAAAACACGGTGGAGGCAGTGTGATGGCCTGGGTGTGCATGGCTGTCAGTGGCACTGGGACACTAGTGTTTATTGATGATGTGACATAGGACAGAAGCAGCCGAATGAATTCTGAGGTGTTCAGAGACATACTGTCTGCTCAAATCCAGCTAAATGCAGTCAAACTGATTGGGTGGCGTTTCATGATGCAGATGGACAATGACCCAAAACATACAGCCAAAGCAACCCAGGAGTTTATTAAAGCAAAGAAGTGGAAAATTCTTGAATGGCCAAGTCAGTCACCTGATCTTAACCCAATTGAGCATGCATTTCACTTGTTGAAGACTAAACTTCTGACAGAAAGGCCTATAAACATACAGCAACTGAAAGCCGCTGCAGTAAAGGCCTGGCAGAGCATTAAAAAGGAGGAAACCCAGCATCTGGTGATGTCCATGAGTTCAAGACTTCAGGCTGTCATTGCCAGCAAAGGGTTTTCAACCAAGTATTAGAAATGAACATTTGATTTCCAGTTATTTCATTTGTCCAATTACTTTTGAGCCCCTGAAATGAAGGGATTGTGTTAAAAAAATACTTTAGTTGCCTCACATGTTTATGCGATTGTTTTGTTCACCCCACTGAATTAAAGCTGAAAGTCTGCACTTCAACTGCATCTGAGTTGTTTCATTTAAAATTCATTGTGGTAATGTACAGAACCAAAATTAGAAAAAAGTTGTCTCTGTCCAAATATTTATGGACCTAACTGTATTTTTACTTGAATTAAAAGGGGAAAATACTTATAAAAATGAAATATTACCAATATGTTACTTTTATCCTTCAACAATAATAATATTAATAACATTTTAAGTATCTTATTTGAAAGTAAATCATTTAGGATATATCCCTTTACAGGACGGAAAGCAGCAACTGTAAAGATGAGTGTCTCATAAACATTAGATCATTAGATTTTTTTAATTACGTAATTAGGGCTGACTTTTAAACGTTGCATTTTTCTTTACAAGTCACTGCACCACTTGATGTCTCAAACAAGTGATACTGTGCAGTATGCAGGACTGTCAAACGTATGGACGCTCGGAGCATATATCGGTAGTACAGATAGATGATGAACAAGAGGCTCGATTTTCTGTTTTTTTTGCTATTTAACATCTCCAATGATACAGTAAACTCACCACGGAGCAGCACGTTAGGTTACAAATAAATTCCTTTAGTGGTTGTTATTACAATAAAATGGTGTGTAGAATTTTAACAAATTGGTGTTGTTCAAAGTAACACCCCCAGTTAATCCAGCTATAACAAAACTATTAAGCACCGCACAGCAGGCAAACGGAGAGCACCTCAGTTTACTTTAGTCGATTTTTTTTTTTACAATTTTGCATGGCAAATACATCTTATTTGGAAAGTAATAACATTTACATGAAAAATATCGAACTTATACCAAAGTTTTTTTTAACTAATAATCAAGTCTTGTATGTGGTTAAAGAAAAAGGGTGGCCGCCTATTTACATAGACACTGATGTACTTACACCAAGAATTGTGATCGCCAATAATTTAACTGACAAAAGAGTGCTATAGTAACCTCATTCAGCGTGCTACTTAACTGGAAACTTTCCTCAGGCTGACAGACAAACCTTGCCACCAATCAGTGTTTTCCATTTGTTTTGTCACGGTGCCTACCCTTTCCATGCACTTGAGCGCGACACCTTTAATTTTGTGCACATCACTAACTGTGAATGGCACCACATGGCCACCTCATTTGAATATGCGTGTCGCCTTGTTTCATTGTCTGTACCGTGTTTAATTCTCTGCGTTTAATTGTGCACGTCACATCTTTAATTTTTTTGTCGCTTGAGAGCCACCATAAAATTGCATTCTGAAGGTAAATGTTTTCTATAAGTTTAAAAAATTATCTAACCCGCAATAGTGCTTTACAATGAAGGCTCTGGGGCACCACTGGAAAAATAAAGTGGCAAAAGGTTGCTATAAGAAAACATGTCCTCCATGTTTCCAACGTGTGACAACAAAAGGGATCTGGAAATAATCGTTTTATTGCATATTCTTGGTGCTATTTCTCTTGTGGTAAGGATACATTTTCTATTTTTGTATGTGAATTCTTTCATAAATTCAAATATGATTTGAACTTTCGAGAACAAAAACATGTTCTGGTATGCGCAGGAAGGGCCTGGCCATTGACTGAATCTCATAATATTGGTGTTTTTCTGTTTAAAAATGAGATGTTTAAACTATTTTACAATGTAATCTGTAATGTAAGGCGGAGTGGTGGCTCTGAGGCTAAGGATCTGCACTGGTATCTGGAAGGTTGATGTTTCAAATCGTGTACTCAAGAAGAGATCCTACTCAGTTGGGCCCTTGAGCAAGGCCTTTAACCTGAAAATTGCCCCAGGGGTGCCGTACAATGGCTGACACTATGCTCTGACCCCCAAAGGTCATGCAAAAAGACAATTTTTTTCCCCTTCGGGGATTAATAAATGTACCAAATACCTAAAACAAAAACTTACAAGACGTGGATTAATAATCGAATGTCTTGGCTTTATAAATGGCCATATTTGGTTAAGTTTTTAAGTTTTTCCTCCATGCCCCATATCCTCCATTGTAGAGTGGGCAAAAATGTTGAATTTTTAGAAAGTGCTTAACTTCAGAACATAAATTCTGAATTTGGCATGGCAAATGCATATGTGCCATGTTTGTGAAGAAATAACTTCAACTTGAAAGATTCAGAACTTATCTTTTAAGAAGGGAGGAATGACAGTAAGATGAGTTAACATGGGTTTCTTTTTGTCCTTCTCTGTTCCCAGTTCTGGATTGTCTCCTACTACTCAAGTGACTCGTTCATTTGTGAGCCCCTTAAGGCTCCAGTGTGATGTTGGTGTTCTTCTGTCATTCCTAAAATGTTAGTTCACTAGCACAACCCAACAAAAGTCACAACTCTAAAATGCCAGAGCAGTGAAACCAGTCTGCCCATCAATCCTAATGTGTCGACTTTTCCCTTTGCAGGTACGACCTTTGTGCCACAATGCTGAATGGCGCCCTTTACCTAGTGGGAGGTAAGGCCTTACGTCTGGACATAGACACTGATGAGTGGACACTGGTGGAAGGGCAGTGTTTAGACCAAAAGTTTTTTATGGGTTGTGCCACGGTCAATGGGCAAGTGTACATAGTAGCGGAACGGCACAGAAACCAGGCCCTTCCCAACATGATCCTTCTGGACCCCTATACAGACATCTGCATGGAGGTTGAGGATGCCATGCCCTGCCCTCTGCCCATCCATGGTTGTGCCAGTGTGCTTACTGCCCTGTGACACCCAGGAAGCCAGGTTGGTTGCATGGAAGCTCCAGTTGTTCATCAGTGAATGCAGCAGATCAAAAGATTTGCACCGGTGTCTCAAATACACAACCTTTGGCTTTCATTTTGTGCAATACTTCGGCTTCTTCTGGCAACCGTGTTTCCCAGGACAAATTGCTGTTATGTGTCGCAGTCTTCATTTACTGGAGTTGAACTTTTAAATTAAGTTAAAAGTGTGGATTATGGCTTCCTTTGATCGCACCATCACTTGATTCACTACCAGCTTGCATGTTTGATTGTTCTTTATTTCTGAGGACTTTGGTTCTAATGATTTTCTTTGCTACCATTCAAGAGAGCCTACTCACAGCACCTTAGCAAAGTATTCAGACCCCTAATTTCACTTTTTCAACATTTTGTTGTGTTGCAGCCTTGCGCTAAAATCATTGAAATTCATTTTTTCCCTCATCAAGTGACAATCAATACCCCAAAATAAAAACAAAAATGAAATCTCACATTGACACAAGTGTTTAGACCCTTTCCTCACACCTTGGGTGAAGCCCCTTTGGCAGCGATTCCCACCTGGTGTCTTTTTGGGTCTGACATGACAAGCTTCACACACCTGGATTGGGGGTTTTCTGCTATTCTTCTCTGCACATCTTCTCAGGCTCTATCAAGTTGGATGGAGTCCATCAGTGGATGGCTCTTTCAGGTCACTTCAGAGATTTTTGCTTGTGCTAGAGTCTGAGTCCTATCTAGGCCACTCACAGATATTCCCAGAGTTGACCCTAAACCATTCCTGTGTTGTCTATGCTTTGTCTTGTTAGAAGATGACCCTTCATCCCAGTCTGAGGTCCTGTGGAGCAGGTTTTCATTAAGGATGTCTCTGTACTTTGCTCCAGTCAGCTTTTCCTAAACCCTGTCTAGTCTCCCAGTCCCCAGCCCCACATCATGATGCTTCCACCACCATGTTTCACTGAGGGAATGGTGTTGTGCAGGGGACACCTTGATTCCTCCAGCCATGACACTTGAAACTGAGGCCAGGCAGTTCAATTTTGGTTTTATCAGAGAATCTTGTTTTTCACCGCCTGAGAGTCCTTTAGGTGCTTTTTTGCAAACACCATGTTGACTTCCATGTGTCTCTTAGGGTTCTGTCTGCCCACTCTGCCATTAAGCCCAGATCAGTTGGGTGTCACAATGGTGGTTGTCCTTCTGGAAATTTCTCCCATCTCCAGATAGTTTCACTGATATTGCCATGAATGTTCAGTTTGTCTGGGTGGCTAGCTCTAGGAAGAGCTGTGGTTGTTCCAGACTTCTTCCATTTAAGAATTATGGAAGTCACTGTGCTCATAGGAACCTTTAATGCAGCAGGATTGTTTCTGTAGTCATCCCTCGGTATAATCTTGTCTCTAAGCTTTACAGGCAGCTTCTTCGACCTCATGGCTTGGTTATTCCTCAACTGTGGTATCTTCTATAGACAGGTGTGCACCATTTCATATTCAGTCCAGTCAATTAAATTGACCACAGGTGGACTCCAAACAAGGTATGAGCAATAGAAGGATGCACCTGAGCCAAAGCAAAGGGTCTGAATGCTTGTGTCAATGGGATATTCCAGTTTTCATTTTTAATAAAACTAGGGGGCTTCGACCCCTGCTCGCCTCGCTCACCAACCCCTTCCCTCCCACCAGTGCTATGCGCCGTTGTGAAGAGGGTGGCTGAACGCACCCCAAGGAGACGTGGCTGCTCTTCCAAAACCCCTTTTAAACATTGATACAATGGCAAACAAATACAGTTTTTGTTTTACCTCCTCTTTGCCCGATCAGCTGCTGGATTGCTGCTGCTGCCGTGCTGTATGATCTGCACTTTGCTCGCATACCCCTTAAACCCCCCCACCAGCGCTATGCGCTGTTGCGAAGATGGGGGCTGAACGCACCCCAAGGAGATGCAGCCGCTCCTCCAAAACCCCTCTTAAATGGTGATACAATGGGAAACAATTAACAGTTATTTTTTTACCTCCTCTTTGCTCGATCAGCTGCTGGCTTGCTGCTGCTGCCGTGCCGCGTGATCTATATTTCATCTCTCTTCTCCCCCAGACATCCTCAAACACTATTCTATCTCTTTTCTATGTTCCGTTATTTCACCAAGTAATATTTTCCATTTGTTTGTGCTAATGCGATCTTTACTCTCCTTTTTTTGAGACTTTTCAATTTTCCTACTTCCTTTATCTCTAACCTGCTCTGCATGTGAATCACGGGACTTGGTTCCAAAGGTTGTAAGTATGACGTGACTTGACGGTCTTGAGGGATGTGAAAGTGTCTCTGTCTCTCTTCAAAAGATCAGGTCTCATCACAAGTTTTTTTTTTTTTATAATAAGAGAGATCGCAAAACTTGCTGAAATCCTGTTTTCGTTTTGCCATTTTGCGGTTTTGAATTTTTGATGAAGGAAAAAAATAATTTAAATGATTTAAGCATAAGGTTGCAACTTAACCAAATGTGAAGAAACTGAAATTAGGGGTGTGAATACTTTGTGAATGTGCTGTAACAGGTTGATGGCCCAGACCCTTTTAGTTTCACTTGCTTGTTATTTAATTCAGACTACATTTTATACTTAAACACAGAAGTTGATATGCAGATTAAAGTGACTTCACAATTACAGTATTTGGCTTGGAAAGGAAGTATTACTCACAGAACTTTGACTGCTCTCTTGATATTTCTTTGACACACAATCTTTCAGGTTATGGAGATTACTGGGCCTGGTGGTTGATGGACCGATGGATCCCACTTGCATCACTGCCTCCGTATTCCCAATTTCTATTAAATTTACATTTGTGTCAGGTACGGCACTTCATTTCTAGCAGCTAGTATAGGGCGTAAGGCAGATACAGACCCTGGACAGGACGCCCGTCCACTGCAGCCATTGTTTTGTGAATGTTTGCACAGCTTGGCCGGTCACATTTTAGATAGGACTTAAGCCATTGCAAAACATCAAATGAGAATAACTGCTCATAAATATATAATATATAATAATATTTCATAAATTTATATTTAATAAAATATTTAATATGCTAAATAAGCTGCAGAGTGTCTTAAGCTGATGTCACATTATGTGACGTTTTGTCTTGAGGCATGTCAGATTTGCCACCCACAGTCACTGATCTTGTCACGGCCCCACATCAAATCACACAACTGCCAGTCAGCACACATGTCACATTATTGACCAAGCCCCTCCCGCTCCATCGTGCTCGCCCCTTTTTCTGAAAACCAATTGGGTGCTGCCTGGTGGAGCCAGTGCTGTATGAATGGTTAACACCAGCGGTGAGTTCAGCAGCAATCTCTGTGCTTTGTTATTTTTTTTTTTCCCCCATTCTTTTATGGTATGTAAAATATGAGACATCAGACTGACAAGCTTCTCTTCTGTTTGTGAGGTCCACAGCCCCTGTGCTGCTTAGCGGAGCCGGTGCTGTACCTGCAATATACGAAGGGTTAACAGTTGGGCTGCGTTCAGTCACAATCTCTGTTCTTTGTTTCCATTCTGGTTAGTACACAAAACATCAGACAGATGAGCTTCTGTTCTATTTGTGAGGTTCAAAACACATGTGCTCCTTATGCCTGTGTCACAATAGATGACTTTTCCAGCAATTTTCAGGTGTTGTCTTCATTTACATAATCTCAGTGAGCTGGTGATCCACTCCTATGAAGCTGATTGTCTAATGTGACATCCCCAGCAACTAAGACCAACTAGTCTGCTAGTGGCTACAATAAAATCAAACAGATCTGAATTTGTCTTTGGTTGGAGGGGCCGGGTCTTCATGTGCAAGAGTTGAGTACCAATGACCATTGAACTGAAAGTATGACCCTCAGAATGTAACAATGAGGAATAAAACTGATGTCACATTGAGTCTTTTTGTCATTTTTTTTTTGTCTGTGGACATCAAGCTGATATCACTTGCCAAAAAGCTCCCGTTTTGTCTCATCCGTCCCAAGAGCTTTGTGGCCTGTCAATATGCATTTTACCAAATTCCAGTCTGGCTTTTTTATGTTTTTCTTTCAACAGTGGAGTCCTCCTGGGTCTTCTTCCATTGAGCCCACTGTCACCCAAAAAGAGAAGGATAGTGCGATCAGACACTGATGGACCTTTGACTTTGGAGTTCAGCATGTATCTCTTTGGAAATTGTCCTTGGCTTCTTGTCTACTATTCTCACTGTCCTTCTGCCCATTCTGGGGTTGAGTTTCCTCTTGCTGCCATGTCTAGGGAGGTTGCCTACAGTTCCATGGACCTTCATCTTCTTAATAATATTTGCAACTGTTGTCACAGGAACATCAACCTGTTTGGAGGAGGTCTTCTAGCCTTGGCATGGTCCTTTTTGATCTCCTTTGGTTTCTCTGGTCGATGTTCAGTGTGGGACATGCGATGACACCAAACAGCAGAGTAACGGTTTGAATGGGCTGAATAACTGACTGCGCGACTGGAGCGTGGATCTGTCATCATGAAAAGTAAAAAAACTAATAATGATAACATACATGTGTCCACTGGTCTGTGCTATAAATGTGTTTTCTGTATGATTCCAATAATTTTGATCATTTTTATAGTCAAAATTGCTGAATTTGTGCATCTCCTGTTCAAATACACGTGAGAAACAGCAGCAACAAGACTCACCTCACCTCGGACTGCACTCTCCCTCACACACAGGGTTGATGCATGCAGTTGGCGCATGCCTGTTGCTGTCTCTCTGTATATCGCCAATATACTATAATGTTTGCAGACACGTTTATTATACACCCTGACTTTCCACAGTCTGGCTAATATCTTTAAAGGTGTGTGACATATTTAGTCTTGCTGATTGGACATAAAACCACAGTGAGAAGGAACAAGGCGAGACAGACAGTACCGTGCCGCACTGAAGGGGGCGCATGTGAGCCCACCAGGTGCTCGTTGCTGCTGTTCTTCTACGCAGAGGCTCTCGGCACCAATAAGTTAGCGATATCAGAAAGTCAAGTGCACTGCAACAGTCCGTTTATTTTTATTTTTTATTGTTATTGACAAAATGGAAGATTAAGACTTTTAAAACTAAAAGAAAAAAAGGAGGACTTTTACAAGAAAATGACAGATTTTCATGGAGAAGCATAAGCACATGGACTTGATTTACAAATAAAGGTAAGACCATAAGCGGTTTTCAATTTTATAAAAAATGTGATCAGACTGAGAAAAAAAAAATCCAATATTTAAAAACTAAAGTTTGACCTTAAATAAAATATTTTTTTTTCTTGTTATCCTTTTGTTGAACAATTGATTATAAATATACTAAATATTTCAATCAATGTCAAAATTTAAATCTGTTTTTTTGTACACCACTCTATATTTTCATTTGTACTGAATGAGTATGAATTGTGGAATTGCAATGGCAAATTTAGAACACATGGAGGGTGAGGAGTAAATGCGCTCTCTGTCTCCGCTATAAATGTGACATTCTTTCTTAGCCAAATATGTATCACACCTATGTGCGTGTAAAGAATGCTGATGAGCTATGAAACATAACCAGTAGTCAATGTGCCAACTGCATAGTGGATAAGCTACTCTTTTGGGTTCATATATCTGGAAATCTGACTCTGAAGAAGTCAGAGCCTCACCGGCCATGAACCTCACCGCTGGCACTGGACAGGAGATCTGTGATCTGAATTAAAGGTAACAGCTAGTTTGAAAAATCACTGAAATCTAATTATTTATGATCTTTTTTGACAGACAGATGTGTCCAGGCAATTTTAGAATATCTTTGTAGAATAAGCAATGTTTGGTCTCTTGTCACACTTACTTTGCTTTACTTGATGACATGTCAAAGGCATGCAGGTATTCAGGGGGCAATTGCTTGGAATTTTATCATTTTTCAAATTGGGGACCAACCAATTTGTCCATGTCCATGTGAGAATATACAAAGATGTGAATTGCAATGATATAAATAATAAATTCTTCAAGCTTAAATAGCTAAATAAGGCAACGTCCTTACAAAGTATGTAGCAATGTTTTGTGTTTTCACGTCTGTCTTTTTCTTCATCAAGTTATCACAGGGGTTAAATACATTGATGATGTATTTCTCATCTAAAAGGGCAGCATTGAATTGCTTTTTTAATGTCATATTTTCATGAATGCTTGTGATCCAAATGAATGATTTTCGTTAAATTATGATGTCAATTCAATGTAATTTCAGGGTGTTAAAGTTTATGTTAAGGACCACTTTTACACAAGTTTTTTGTATTGGAAGCTTACAGATCACAACACATTACTGCTCACATCAAGTTAATCATCCTCAATGTCTAATTATCAATTTGCCAGTTTCTCAGATGCTCCACTTACGCCGTATCTGCTCCAGTGGTCACGTATTTATCTCTGAGGTCCACTCTATGGGTAACGTGTTCATTGAACATGCCTACTGCACTTTCTCCATGCAGAGGATCTTCAAAAGAGCTTCAAGTTCTGACAGAGACCTCCTCTCACCATCGCACACATAGAGCGTGTTCGGCAGGTTAACATGCAATTTAGTCTCCTCGAAAGATGCAAACAAGATAAAGAGCTCCATTTTGAGACTTTGGCGTGTACTTGGTCTTAACCCTCCTTTAATAACTGGCCACTTTTCTCATTTGTATGCCTCTGTAATATCCATGAATTTGTACTTGGTACTCTCTGCAGCACACTTAATTTCTCAAAATTAGCCAACGGCCATATCACATGCACTTCAGAAGAGGCCATCCACATGAAGCTAAGCATAATCAGGCCCGGACAGACTGTAGTTGGATGGGAGACCACCAAGGAAAAGCGTGGGTGGCTGCTGGAAGATATGTTGGTGAGGCCAGCAGGGGGGTGCTTACCCAGTGGTCTGAATGTGGATCCCAATGCCCCAGTGCAGTGACGGGAACACTGTGATGTAAAAATTGCGCTGTCCTTCGAATGAGACATAAGATTGAGGTCCCGACTCTCTGTGGTCATAAAAGATCCCTGGGCATCCTTCGTTATGAGTAGGGTCTCAATGTTCTGACTAAATTGCCCACCATGGCCTGATCATTCTGGCTCCCTAATCATCCCCTGTCTCTAACTGGCTAGCTCTCTCACCACTTCACTAGCTAATGTGTGGTGTGTGTTTTGTTGCCCAAATGGCTGCCATTGCATCATCCAGGTGGATGTTACACATTAGTGGTGATTGAAGTGGCTCTCCATGCACTATGAAAAGTGCTTTGAGTAGTGAGGATAGGGTTATGAAGAGCATAATATTGAGGACTCTGGGATGCAGCCCTAAAGCCTGCCCAGCTGAAGTGGGATGCAGAGGTTTTGTGTCAACCTCTACCATCAGACTTCTCAAAGATCTGAGGCTGTTGGGTCAGGCATTAAAACAAACTATTGTATTTTCTTCAGATGTGGCAGAAAAGAGCAACCGGTGGCACTGGTAGAAGAAGCATGACCTTAGTTAAGCTCCAAAGGATCAGGTAGGTATGGAAAAATGGAGGATGAATTTTGAGATAGCAGAAGTCATCATCGAACCCTCCAGAGACATAGTGGGCTAATCAAAGAAATATCAAGGAAGGATGCCCACTTGAAAACCGCTCTGTGCCAACCAGTCTTCATAATCATTAATGCCAAGATAATCTTTTGTAAGTGCTCAAATGATGGACAGAATCTCCTTATCCTGTGTTTTATGTTATCTTTGGGTGTCTGCTGTGCCACGCATGAACACAACAAAGTGCCATGACTGGTGCCAGTTAGATCAAGTATTTCTTTTTTTTACAGTTCGATATTTTTAATCTGGATGTCACACACTGGGTTAACTGGGGTCAACGCCGCCGAGCTGTCATACGCATTTTCAGAAACTCAGCAGCCGTGCTTTGGGCCTGTCTAGAGCTGGAGGATTTGGTGAAATAAGACACCTGGTGTGCAATGAAGCAGAAGATTCAATGTCCGATTATCAGGGCTACAAGTTTTGTGACCAAATTAAAATCTTTTTTTTTCTGGCATAACTGATCAAAAACAAACTTTCAAGACCACGGTATCAAGACTGAATAGTTAATGGAGTGCTTTTTCCTTAACTGCACCTTCTCATAATCTCTACTGAGACATTCTTCAGATCTTACAAGATACTGCATAAAAGAAACGTCTTTGTTTATTATGGAAACATTGAAGACTTCCCTTCCACGGGAGTGTCCCAAAAAAATCTGCACTATGGAAATTGTCAACGTATTCTAAACAGATGTTTAATAATGGACTGCCTGGTAATGAAAGCCATCTTCTCTGTACACAATGTCTCATTGTTATATTTAGCTTTCTTTTTTCAATTCAGAACTGAATAAAAAAAATGTAACCATTCAAAATGACAAATGGCCTTGAGTGGTTTCAGATGTCACAGAATAGCCACATGAGCTCTTCTGTATTTACTTTGTGGTTGTTTAGAAGGGTCCAGGGGCTTTGTGTCTGTGAATGTTAGCTTGTTGAAAAGTCCCAGTAATTACAACTGATTTCACGCTTTACAGTAAATATCTCCCATTAGAAATGAAGCTTTGGGGACCCGTTTAATGTTTAATGTTTAAAAATCATGTCAGATTCTCATCTTTACTGCTTTCAGGGATTCAACATAAGGGAAAACCTGATCTGTTTATTTGTCTGTGTTTGCTTGTTGACCAATCACGCAAAACCGGCTGAACTGATTTTAATGAAATATTGCATAAGTGTTGCCGTTGGTCCAATTTAAAATGGAGGAGATATGGTGGATTGAGGGGAGAGAGGTTGAAATATAGTGTAGCAAACCAAAAACCAGCAATGACACAGGTACTACAATTCCTATCAGGCAGCAGGAGAGCACGGGTGCTGATGGGAGGGTGCTGTCATCAGCACGCACTTCTACTGCATTTGACTAAAACTCGGAACTCACAACTTGGAATGGGCAAAAAATATGCGCCCCACACTCGGAATTCCTACTTGCAAATCCGGGGCTGGCCTCTCGAGTCTGAGTTTGTTCATCCTCAGATTATGACGTCAGTAAAAAATGTCAAAATATAGCGTGAACAGTAAGTATACTAAACGCTTTATGGATTTCATTTGTTTATCAGAACAGTTTACTTTAAATGCATCACCTCAGTGCTTAGGACGGAGTGTTGAGAAGGTAAACGTTACCATTACCAAAACAAACTAACAGAAAAACTGATGTTAGCTTGTTACGCGCTCAGTTTGTACCTTATGCTCAATGGTTGCTTTATAATTCCAGCTTCCAAGCAGAAATAATACTATTGCTTTACCCCTCCCCCACCATAACCTATCATCTATGGGGGAGGAGCGAAAGCTTTAGATTCGTCAAAAATTTCAATCTCCGGTTTTTGACGGATCTCGACGTTTTAGGGTCCCGATACTGAAAACATTGACATTTCGATGATGTGTGTGTCTGTGGACGGTCTAGAGCTAAGACAACTGGACAGAAAAATATCAAACTCGAAACTTAAGCCTGTTATGAGATGATGAGGTGCTGATTAGTTTTTGAGCCAAATTGTACAAGAGAAAGAGGCACTCTAGAGGAATCCTCAAATACCGTAATTCTGCAATTAATTATGAATTCTTCTTGTCAATTGCCATCGTAATGACTTAATTTATGATCAGAAAGATCAGCATCAGAGCGGTAAATTATTACTGAAATGTTATAGAATACTTCAGGTAACTTGGTTCCTAGGATGCAAAGCCTACTGATGCTCATGTCCGAATGTTTTTATTATTGACAAGGACATAAAAGTCTTTTTTAGATATGACAAGCACCTTTCTTGCTCATCAGTTTCTTCTTTGATCCTTAATATAGAACTACTAGCATTTGTTGCTGGAGCACAAGCCACATGCCAGCTTTCACGGAGGCACCCATGTATATTTTCCCACTTGGGTAACAAAAACACGTGGAGATCGCAAACGACGCAATTACAACTCCTGACTTCCTAGCTCTGCCGTTTGACGAATGCAGCAAATGTTCTGCCCCAGCCCAAAGTGTAATCTCACCTAAGACCGCAGGTGCAGTGTTTTCTTCACAGCTACTGTGGCTACAAATGTTATAGACTCGCTCAATTACAGCCTTTGTCCAAGAGTACATCTCTGAGTCTCATTGTGGGTTGTGTTTAGCCATGCTGAATTTCCAAAAGGCAGTTTTTTTTTCACGTAGACACTTTTCTGAGAAAATCACGGGTCTTAAAGGGGTGTTCAGTGTCGCCAAACACTTGAGGAGCAATGTTCTTTTTTTTTTTTTTTAAAATCTCTTAAAAATATTGCAGCGGAGGATGGACTTATCTGTCTGCTCCACAAAGCTTATTCTCAGCAGGACAAAGCTGGCAGCACTGTGACGGTTATGTGTTTGGATTTCTCCAGTGCCTTCAATACCATCCAGTTAAACTCAGAGATATGCAGGTGGATGAGCCCATGGTGTCCTAATAATGGACTATCTGTGGGCAGACCTCAGTTTGTGAGACTCAAGGACTGTGTAGGCAACACTGGAACACCATAAGGAACAGGCCTGCCTCCTTTTGTCTTCACTCTGTACACCTCGGACTATAAATATAACACCAGGTCATGTCACGCCAACTGCAGAAATTCTCAGATAATTTTGCACATATGGGGGATGAGACACAGTAGAGGAGTCAGATGGAACACTTTTGTTTCTTGGTGCAAAAAGAATTTTCTTCATCTTAACATCAGCAAAAACAAGGAACTGGTTATTGACTTTCACCGCAGCAAAGAGCCTCAACGTCTGGTCACTGTTCAGTGAGTGAATGTACAGAAGTGCACACCAACAAGTACTTGGGGGTCCACATTAATGACAGGTTGAATGGTCTCAGAACACAGAGGAATTCTATAAGAAAGGGCAGAGCAGGCTCTTCGTTCTTAGGAGACTGTATTCCTTTAATGTGGGTAGTGACATCTCCTGGAACTCTTTGATGGCCAATGCAACTTTCTGTGCTGTGCTGGACTGGTAACATCACTTCAAAAGAGGCTCACTGAATCGACAAGCTAATTAAAAGGGAAAGCTCAGTTAAGGGACACACACTGGACCCCCTGGAGGTTG
This sequence comes from Erpetoichthys calabaricus, assembly GCF_900747795.2. Lineage (NCBI taxonomy): Eukaryota > Metazoa > Chordata > Cladistia > Polypteriformes > Polypteridae > Erpetoichthys > Erpetoichthys calabaricus. Next base: position 135,321,723 of record NC_041405.2, read on the forward strand.
TAACAAAGGAGAGAATGAAGACAAAACTGAGTGCGATTATGAACAATGCTACACATCCCCTCTGACAAACTGACACTGAGGGCTTTCAGCTAATGAATTACTCAGCACATTTGTGTCAAGAAACACTTCAGGGGGCTGCTTTATACCAACAGCAATACGTCTGCATAATGCCTTACTGGAACTGTGACAGCCAAGTCAGACACTATTCTTTCTTTTTAGTCATTCTGGTGTGTGTTCACCCACCCCCTTCCACCCCCCGCCCCCTGGAGCGCGCTGCACGCCACCCAATTCATGTCTCAACCTCTTGCTGGACACACCCCAAGGAGACGCGGTCACTCCTCCAAAACGGTGATACAATGGGAAACAAATCCATTTTTTTTTTTTACCTCCTCTAAGCTCGATCAGCTGGCTACTGCTGCTGCTTGTGCCATGCTGTGTGACCTACATGTCGTGCAGCGCTTCAAACATTTAAAAGCCTGCACAGCAGCTGTCCTCCTTGTCTCATGGGACATTAAAGTATCTCTGAGAAAATCATGTCTCGACCCAAGTTTTTTTATATGTTTTTTATTTGTATGCCACTTTGGTCTTTAAAGGAAGCCTTTCTTGAGTGCACTGATGGGGCTTCAGGCATGACCTCTAAACACAACTTATCTAACAAAAGTCCTCAACAATTGCTTCACACCAGTTTTGCTCAAAAAAAAGTTGCTTTTATACATTGTAATGGTTTCTCTTCTCTTTTTTCAAAAGTTTCCAATTTTGAGACACTCATCAGTATGATAAATTTGCATTCACCATATATTGATAGAGGAGAGATCCTGCTTTGTTTGGCCCTTAACTTAAACAGCATTCCAGGAGTGCCATACAATGGCTGACCCTGCGCTCTGATCACCAAATAATAATAATTCTTTGCATTTATATAGCACTTTTCTCACTACTCAAAGCGCTCAGCAATTGCAGGTTAAGAGCCTTGCTCAAGGGCCCAACAGAGCAGAGTCCCTATTGGCATTTACGGGATTTGAACCGGCAACCTTCTGATTGCCAGTGCAGATCCCTAGCCTCAGAGCCACCACCAAAGGACATGTGAAAAGACAATTTCCCCTCAGGGATTAATATAGTGTACCAAATTCAATTCAATTCAAGCACTTTATTGTCATTGTGTAACACAATGAAATTACTTTTTGTGACAGCCCCAAGGTGCATTTAAAGAAAAGTCAAATAATTCTAAATCTGTCATATACAGTGTTAAGTGATCAAGTAACCAGAGCAAATTATTATTGCTCAAAGTACAGCAGCATAAATTTTTATTGCCCCTGTTAATGAATAGTACATTACATATTCTATATTGTATTACATTAGTATATTGCACATTACCAATATAGCTTATTGCACATGTTCAATTAAAAATGATCTCAGACTAAGGAGATTCAGAGTCCAGAAAGTTTATAGCAGATGGGAAAAAGCTCTTTTTTAGTCTGTTTGTGCGTACACGGATTGACCCAAAGCATCTTCCTGATGGGAGGAGCTCAAACAAAGAATTTCCAGGATGAGTTTTGTCCTTGAGAATGTTTTTGGCCCTTCTCACACAGTGAGTCTTATACAAGAGTTCGAGTGATGGCAGTTCAGTCCCAGTAATGGCCTCTGCTGTTTTTACGACCTGCTGCAGGGCTTCTTTAGCAGTCTTGGTACAGCTGTTGTACCAGGCCATCATGCAGTTAGTTAAAATGCTCTCTATAGTGCATCTACAGAAATTAACCGGCAGCTTCTGGGGGAGGTCAGCCCTCCTTAGCTTCCTGAGAAAATAGAGGCGTTGTTGTGCTTTGCCTGTTATAGCCAAGTTATTGTCAACCCAGGACAGGTCCTCTGAGATGGTGACTCCTAGAAACTTAAATACCAAAATACTGTATATTTCTTTGCACATAGTGTTTTGAGTTAGGCTTTTTTCTACTTAAATATATTGTAATAACCTAATCAGCAGTGGACCTATACTTTGAAGTGTTTATTATATAAGAATCACTAGCAATATTATTCTGACATATCTCAAATGTGTGGATTTATTAAGCACTGAAATTTCCTCTAGCAATGGGGTGGATTGTGGGGTCTTCCTGTCGGTTATTCTTGCACCTCTTAGCAGGTCTACACCACGATCTACAGTTTTCTCTTAAAGATATGCAAGTATCTGGTAAGTCAAAACTGTATGAAGAAGTGTGAATGCCCTGTGAGGACCTGGCCTACCATCCTAGGGTGGCTGGTTCTTACCATGCACTTGTTGCTGCTGGGATCAATCCTGGCCATTCACAAGCTTGAATAATCAAGTTCAGAAAAAATATGGAAGAAGGGCTATCATTCTGGCCATTCTTTTACATGTGGGTGTTTAAAGCACCTGAAAAGGAGTATTGATCATCACTACGTTTTAAGTGAATTTACGTGGAGTTTCTGGAGAACTGTAATAAAATGAACACCACCAAATGTAAGCATAAGTTTAATATGTCACTGTGCTCTGTACAAATATATCTTATAAATCTGCTTTTTCTGCTCACATGCACAGCTGACACAGAGCCAGATTAAGCACAGGGATTCACCACATAGAACTGTTGGGCAAGCAGTATAACCCAAGACAGATTGGAACAAATGGAAAGTTTGCAGTGCTGTGTACTATTTCTGTCTGTTAAGTCAGCATGGAACTGTATCCTCGTTTAAGCACCGCTGCCTTGTTTGGAAGTGCATGTTCATCTAAGGAGGGGCCCTGCATGCGAAGAAAGAGTATAAAACCTTGGAACATTGCCCGGCGCACCTTTGAAGCTGACGGACGGACGGAAGATAACCTCATCTGGCACCATCGACATCAACAGACTCTAAACCTTGCGCCCCCACTCCCGGACTGGGTGTTGTCATTGGCTTCCTTTGTCTTTTATGCAACGTAAGCCGACACTAAATAAAGCTAAGTTTATTTCTCTTGTGTGATTTCTTACCGCCGTTTCACTAGGGAGAGGTATCGCCTTTTATGTTGTATCTACTGTATATAGATTTGGGTTATGTAACACGCTGCAATTACGAAAGAACCAAGCAGCCCATGATCCACTTTTGTAACTCTGATTTTTGCCAACTATTTCTTTCCTGTTGTACTTGATGCTTTGAACTGCTCAAGTCATTTAATTCCCCTGAAAACAACTGCGAGAAAGCTTTAGATCTTATTGGACAAACATAAAATATACAACTTACTGTGCTCTTCTATGCAATTATAAGCAAATTTTGTTTTTTGTATACTTATGTTGATGATATTTATCTGCGTCATTAAAGTCAAATATTCAATCTAGTGCGCTCTGCTTCTCCAAAGTGATTGAGAATCGAGTCACAATTATGTTCTTCATCTCCGTTTTTCAAAATGAAAGGCTGCTGCATGTTACTTGCTTCTAATTATGAAAAAGTCTGGTAAACTTTCTGGAAACATCTGTGAAGGCAGTGTAGACCCACTGACATCTGGAATACTCCTGAGCCACACTTGAACACTGTAGTTTGGCCTTTAAGCTGCGACTTATGATTTACATACACGTATCTTAGCCTTCTAATCAGTGTGTTTTTGCGCTTGGACTACAGTAAGGTGGGCACCTCTGGGTTACAGAGTACCGTTTTCAACATTGCATTTGTTATATTGTTGCAGATATCTCTAAAGTCAACTGCCCTTCACTGACTTCCAATTAAGACGAGGCTAGATGTATGGTAGTGGTGTCAGACTCATGGCTTGCAGGCCGGATCCACTTCTTGGACCTTTTTAAATCGGACTGCTTCATCAATATTCAAAACATCTTAACATGTGGTCAGCAGTGACCACTAATTTTCTCACAGACCCCCTTTAAAGTGTGCTTCAGATAGAGATGGTGCCTGTATATATTACATTTACACCTGGCATTAAACTGCGTCTTCACTGTCTGCTTGTGCTTATCATTATCTGTGTAGCACTGTGCACTGCACCTACTCACTTGTAGTTGGAACGGAATCTTGCGGTTTCACAATGACACAACAATCAAAAGTAGAAAGAAGGTGATGTACCACACTGTTATAAAGAAATGTAGTGTTTTTCCAAAGATGTCACAGTTTCATGAAGGTGATGGTAGCTCGACTTTGCACACAGGTGTCGGAGCCTGTCACCCTGCTGCACCTTACTTGCTCACTGCCACCAACCCACACAGTTCTTTTGTCTTTTTCACTGACTGTGCATTGTACAGTTGTGCTTGAAAGTTTGTGAACCCTTTAGAATTTTCTATATTTCTGCATAAATATGACCTAAAACATCATCAGATTTCCACAAGCACAACTGTATATGGATTGAAAACGCATTTGCATTTCCACTCATATTTCATCAGCAGCATGCTTACACCCCTCTTTTTTTTTTTTAATGGCGATGCACGTTAATGCAGGTGTAAATGGAGGTACTTTTCTTTATCCACAAATTCTTGCCTGTGTCCGGACTGCTGCGCTCACACAACTTTAAACGCGGACATCACTTTAGTCACTCAATGCTGATTTCAGCCCTATGGCTGCTGGTAGCTTTCTTATGCTTCTACAATGTACAACAAAAGGAAAGTTGCTAAAGACAGAAGAGTATGCCTTAATGACTCTTAAAAAGAAATAAAAAGTGATTAGGGTACAAATGTAATACCAACACAAATAGATGGGCACAAACAGCAAAACTAGTTTAATATTGCATTTAATAAAAGATAATAACAACATAATCAGTTAAAAATAAGACCAGTCATCCCCCACCAGTGAGAATCAATCCAGTCTTAATATTAGAATTCTCAGAGGTCCTCTAACCCAATGTCCACAACTAAAGCTGAACCCAATATCCACAACACGGCAAGGAAGTATGGGTCTGGTACACCATCTGTCATTTGAGTAGCACATCAGAGGAAATTCTTAACATGTTTGTAAGTTTCAAGACAACACAACAACCCCATCAAGATAGTCCAGCTTTGCAGATAAAGGAGTGGATAGTTAATGTTCACACAATATTCCACCAAAAATTCCCAACTTTATCAAAATAATTTTATTTCTATACACAGGGGACTCCGTACCCTACCCCACTAATAGGTTTATGGAAAACGTGCTTGGAGCATTTCTTGCATTAAGGCTACAACCAATATAAAGAGGAATGGTGCGGCACATAAAACAAGTTAGGAGACCACATAGCTGCTAAAACAGAAATTTAGCAGAGTGTCAGAATACATTAAGTCTCCTTAGAATAGCTTCCCATAACTCCCAGTTGAAGAGGTCCTAGTGTGTGTGTTTTTTTTTTCTTCTAAAAATAGGCACAGAGTAAGGGGAGCTTATGTAGCTTTCGAAAAAGTCCCTCAACCTCCAGATGAAGATTAAAATCACATTTAAAAATGTTTAAAATATTGTTGTGGAACAGTTAAAAAGGTTCAGCCCTTTTTCTTCCCCCAAAGACAAAGTATTTTAAGTGTACATTCACACACCTTAAGATGAACTTGTCTATGGGCCAGTCCTCCAGACTCAAATGAAGTCAAAGTGCTACCGGGCTTTAGGCAACGTGCTGATGGTGTTGTTTCTCTGACTGGTCAGATTGTTAAGAACACAGTTGTTGTTGGCTAGAGAAACCAGCTTTGAGTCCAAAGCTCTGTTCCTCGCATCCCAATGTTTCTTTTCTTCATCATCCTCTGCAAAATCAGTCTCCTCAACATCACTACGTTCATCCTGATCAACCTGTCAGTAGACAAGAGCCGCAAGTATGTAAAATAGGATTGACACGTATAATGAAAAATGTATTGCACAAAATTTGAAATTATTTTGAGTATCCTTATTTGTAGTGTTAAAGAGTCAAGGAGCTGGACAAACCAGTTTTCTAACCCCAAAGTTTCATTGATAAGGAAAGCACCATCTGGGTCAGTTTTATGATTTAACAGTTTCCTTATTTGCTCAAATATTACACTAATGCTGTAAAGCCGCATAGCTGAGAAGGGGGTTGTGCATGTGCTATTTCATTGGTAAATGGCCCCAGGAACTGTTCAAAGCCCCACTGGTCCAGTCATACCGAAAAAGAACTGAATGAACTAAGGAAGTTGCATGCATTATGGGTCCAGGATTTGTAACTGGAATGGTTAAATTCATTACTCTGCCTTTCTCACTTTCTTGCTGTCTTGTCATGAAGAGAAGTCCACCACTCCCTTGCCATTTCTTCATGATGAAGACCACTCTTATCTCAACAGCTATACTGAGACAGGCATGTAGCTTATTTTATTACTCCATATTAAAAGGCCATGTGGTAGCAAAGCCCAAGTTAGACTGAAGTTAAGTCAAGAGCCAACAGTATTTTTGTGTTACTTATTTTGCTTATCATTTGGGAATAGTAACCAAAAAACCATAATTAAATGTATAGTTCCTTCTCCTGCCTTTCTTTCACTCTATATAATTGCCTGAGGTTATAGATGGAGAAATGGAGGTATTTGGGGTGGAGTGCTAAAGCACAGTACCTGACCACAGAGCGGAGTATGCGATTTAGAGCATTCTGGTAAAGTCTGCTTATAGAGAGTATAAAAGGGGAAAATGGGGTCACCTAGGACCTACGACAAAACAGTAATTATAGAAGTTAATTGAAGAGGACATTCATGAACTCCATTTAATTTTCTTTTTCATCTTGAGACTGGGGGGTACATTGCTTTTCACAGACCATCTGATTTTCTCTCACCCAGGCCACTTTATGCTGTAGCTCGGGGGCAAGTAAACTACAGACCACAGGCCAAAGAAAGCAAGATGAAGCTACAGTTAACTGTTGTATGAGTAGCCGTCATAGAGTGTCCTCCAGAAAATCATTAAATAGAAAAAGCTTTTTAAAAAAAATTAATAAGGACAAGTCTGTAGCACTGCCATATACAGGTGTGTGTGTTTTTAGTGTCTTGCTTGCGCATTTTTTTTAAAAATAGTAGTTTGCGCATTTTGATCTTATCAACAATGGATTTAATTTGTAGTGAAACTTCCTGCGTAACTCCAGGTCTGTGCACAAATTAGTATAAAGAGTGCCGCTACAAATTTGTAGGGAGGAAGTTTAAAGGAGGAAGGTTTTCTGGCAGTGGATCAACCAAAATGGATTTTTCTTGTACTCTGGGAGAGCGGACTGAAACACACTTGCCAGCAGCAGCATTCCAACCGTGCCTTTGGGCAGTTTTTAGGTTTCTTTCAAATGCTTCATCATATGGTTTCCAGGTGAGCTCATTTCAGTTTTGGTGTAGTGCTGTTAACTTATTTTTTTGTCCATTCTGCAATACTCTATTATGTGAGGTGCAATAGGCAAAACCTGCTTTCCCAATTTCAAACAACTGTGTTTAAACATAAGTTTGGACTGCACCAGATACGCAACTCAGATTGCTATCCTTTGTGATGATTTTTGCTTTCAGTTACTTTAGCTGCCTCAAGACAGATTTTGCAATTTTTGCTTGACTTCTCCAGACATTACTCGGGATTAGTTTCCTAAGCTTTGCTAACCTGCTTTGCACAGGGCATTATTATTTGGTAAAACAAACTAAAATGTCTAAAACCAAATATAGAAGTGAGCTATCAGATACAAATCTTTGCAATTAATTAACTGTTGTGATGATTAGCATCTTAGTTGTATTAACCGTACAGAAGCAAGCAGTTTGATTATTAATGACTAGAAGAATGTCAAAGTCACATTACTCTAAAATTGATCTCTTATTGCTGTTGCTGTTATTAGCATTTAATAAAAGATTTTATAATTAGAGCATTTCTTGGAACAACTTGTTTACACTAAATGTTAGTTTCTAAAACAAGTGTTACACTGCCTGGGTTCATAGTCACACTTAGATTTTATATAGCCAACTGTACGAGTCATTATTGAGGATTCGGCCTGCCACCTAAAATGTTTGCTCACTCCTGCTCCAGGTAAAGAAACAAAAAAGCTCCATTGCAACAATGAACAAATTTGTCACCATCAAGCAACAGAGTGCTGCCACTATCTTACCTACAGTATATGAAAGATTTTGGTGTTCTTTTCTTGCTTTTTTAAATTTTTAACGAGGTACCAAAATTAGGCCGAATAAAGAATTTCCGATACTTACTTTACCCTCAAAGACAAATTTCCACACCATGCGAAGGATGAGTGAGGCCCAAAAGATGTGCAGCACTTGCAGGACCAGGAGCAGAACATTGAAAAAGTAGTAGCCAAAGAAAGGCTCAAAGACTTCCATCGAGAGGTAGAGGGTAGTGTGGATGATTCTGGAGGAAGATGCAGACTTCATTACACAAAACCAAGCAGCCAGTAAACTGTCGACCTTATTAAAACTCCCAGATAACCACCATTTCCACCCTCAGTGCTATCATCTCTTTGGCAGGGAAAGTTATGGGCACAGCTAGACGAATCATGTGCCTTCTGCAATTACCAATGGACTAAGAGAAGGGATACTACACCAAAAATGGAAGATGCTTCATTTACTACAAAGTAAACAGAGTATACTCACTTCATAGGAAAAACAACGAGCCGTGTAAAGAGGAAGACTGCAGAAAAGATGACAAACAGCGTGTCACATGTCCTCTTCCATCCAGCATAATTAAACATTTTCGCAGACTAAAGGAGGAGAAAAAAAAGCAGAACAAAAAATTGACCTTTCCTAAATACAAACTTGCCATAGGAGACACCGAGAGTCATACACTCCTTCCTTATTTCACAACTAAAATACAGGCAAACTCACCTCCAAAAGATAGTCAGAGGCATCGTGCACCAGCATTACTAGTGTTCCGACACGAACGTAGTTAGAGCAATACGAGAATCCAATCAGAACAATGGTTGCAACGTGATGGATAATCTGCTCCTTAAAATCCTGCACACAAACAGAACTCTGCTGGGACAAATCTTTCAACATTAGACAAAAAAAAAAAAAAAGTACACATGGTGTACTTAAAACATTAACAGTGCAATTCTGCTTTCCTGCCCTTGTGGCAGTTAATAGTATAATGAATTCTCATTGGCCATGAAGCCCTGAGGACAATGTGCCGACACAGAGCAAAATACACCCTAGGGAAGAAGGGGATGAAGCGGGAGTGACAACAGCTCTGCTTAAGTAATGAATTACACAGGCAATCAGTGCCATCACATTTAGTTGGTTCACATTTATGCACAGTTTTAATGAGATACATGCAATGTAATATAAAGTTGGGGTAAGAGTTCTTACAGCTGTCACATATTGCTATTCCACTGTATTTTATCACAGAGAACAGATGAGCAGTGCAATGTTGAAAATCGCTTTTAATAAATTTGCTGCCATCCTTTTTTTTTTTTAAGATGACTACATTTTTAAGATGTCCAAGCAGTACAACTGGGTGGTGTGGCCTAACTGAGTTTATGGTACCTACTGAAAGGTAGTACTATTGGTCAACATGCTGGGAGCCTATACTAAAGTGATATATGTACAAGTGAAAAAAGTGATAATGTGCATAATGAACTGACTGCAGCCTGCACTCTAATATTTCACACCCTATTGGCAGTGCTTTAATAAACCAAGCTTTACGAGTCCTAGGGTGTTATGCGATCAACTGAATGTTTTTTTCCCTATTTCTAAGTGAAGATTACAGAGGACTGAGAAGAGTAGTTGTAACAAACCGATTTTTTTATGAAAATTATTGTGATAGAAAACTTAGTACCAAAACAATGCCAGTAAAACCAAAAGGTCTTGTCACAATACCCTTGGTATCTAAAAATGTGTAGCTCTGGGTCTTGTTACTTTACAAAAATGTATCCCAGCAGGTAAGACACAAGACTGACACAAGACCATATCACTTACTACGTTACTCTGGAGCAATGGTTCTCAAAGTGTGGTCTGCAAGTCTGAGTCAAGCAGTCCATGAGCTGACAGACATCAGGGCAAAGTGAGTTTTAAATAACTCAAGATATATTAGCGTGTTAAGAACAGTATGTACTTTGTAACAATCAAAGCTGACTTTCTTGCAACTAAATCAATATACTTTATGTACAGATATGTGTCTGTAGTACTAGGGTGTTGTACCGTGTTAGCCATTATGAATGTAGTGAGAAGTCAAGCAAAATGACACCTTTTATTGGCTAACTAAAAAGACTACAATATGCAAGTTTTTGAGGCAACTCAGGCCCCTTCTTCAGACAAGATATAGGCAAGATGTATTACATTTTGCATGAAGAAGGGGCCTGAGTTGCCTCGAAAGCTTGCATATTGTAGTCTTTTTAATTAGCCAATAAAAGGTGTCATTTGGCTTGACTTCTCACTTAGATGTGTGTGAAATGGGTCTAAAACTACCACCAAGGAGCATACTGTAATGATTTTGCTTAAATCCCACACCTCTGTGTTTCACTGCATGTTTGCTTGTTATATTAATCACCCCACCATTTCTGTCTCTCTCTCTCTCTCTTATATACACACAACACTTCTTGAATCATAATCTCCATTCAGTCTGGCTGACATTGGTCAATGCACAGGTCTCTCTTCTAAAACCCCTTTGATTTCAGCCTGGAGAGACCACATCTTTGCCAAGACAGTCCTTTAACTTCATGCTGCCGGCAAGGCACTCATCAGTGCCAGGCTGCCTGCTGTTAATTGATCACCATGGCTAAGAGGTTATTATAGATCACTGGCTGAACTCTGGGACTTTGAAATACAAGTCCATGACCACAGATTTCAGTCACAGAATTTTTCAAATAAACACTCTTTATAAAATGAACTTTAAACACAGAATTACACTCTAATGGGTGACTGTTAGACTCAGGTGGTGTAGTGTTAGACCTAACTTTATCTGTGATCCTTGGTCCAAAACACTGAGTACCACTGCTCTAGAAATAACTGTACAAAAACAAACAAGTTATTTTAAATAAATCTGTCAACTTAATTAATACATGTGAAAAAGGAAATATCAAAAATACCTTGCGTTTAACATCAAAAGAAACTCTCAACAGGAGTGACCAATAAAATGCCAGTTCAATCATGTAGTACCAGTATAAAGACATTTGCAGTGGCTGTGAGGAAAAAAAAAAAAAAAAAAAAGGATGCAATTGTGTTGATGTTGTTATACAATAAACATCCTGGAAATCACCGGAAGGCAAGTTCAGGTCTCATAGGCACAAGAAAAACATCCACTTGATTTTCTATGTCATGCCTCAGGGTTAGAGTTCTAGTTTCCAAATGAAGTTGTTTGCTTGGAGTTTGACCAACAGACCCTAAGAGACGAGTGACATGCACTGCAGTTGTAAAAGCATAAAGAGAACAGTTAACAAACATCATGCATACAGTGCCTTGCAAACGTATTTGGACCAATGACCAATTCCACATTCTACACTGATATTTTATTCTCTGTGATATTCTTTTAAAGTGCAGAGCCTCAAAATCATTTTTTTAAAGTAAGTACTGTTTTATTTTAGAACTAGACATTAAGCCCGTTACAATAACGGGCGCTAGAATAGTAGTGCATAAACATTAGTAGGAACAGTCTATATTAAATGGCAAAGGACCATCTATTTTCTGTTACAGTAATACTGGCTTGTATGTGGCTGTAATATGCGTCACTGTATTGTGTGCCTTTAATTTTCTCTCACAGTAATACGTCTCTCCAGCAAGTATTTTAATCTGTGCTGGCGTGCAGCTGATTATTGTATGTATGGCGTCTCCCCAGCAACGGATTTTATGTGCGCGAAAATAAATCTACTTTTAAAAGTCATCCTATTGTAATATGAAAATTCGTATATTTAGGAAAACACTTTACACTTTACCGGGCCAAGTTTGTTAATCGCAAATCTGACATCCTCAGAGTGAACACTTGCACAACAACAAACACTAATCCCACCTCTTTGGGGAAGCTGGTCTCCGCGTCTCAGTACCCGATTGGATTTTTCGTGCGTTATGATTTAGGTCTTACCTCATTTACCGAAATCCGATTGGATCGGCCGCGTGATATTTTATAGGTCCCGCCCTATCTGTCTTGTGTGACGCGTCAGGCGGCCTTTGAAGCATCGCACCGTGCCCCGCGCATGCGCACTTCACCAGAAGACACACACACACACACGGACACATGGACGCACACAGGGATTTTATTAAAGAGGATAAAGGAAGAATTGGTGATCGAAAAACTGCAAAAGAACTTGAAATTCCATTTTCAGCAGGATAATATTCGCAAACGCAAGGTCAGAGTAACCATGGAGTGGTTCAAGGACAAAGCAATGAATGTTCTGCAATGGCCCGGTCAAACCCTCTCCAGTGCTCAAGCATCATCAGACTGACCTGAACAGCCTGATGCCAATCTGCCAATTCATCCATCCATCCATTTTCCAACCCGCTGAATCCGAACACAGGGTCACGGGGGTCTGCTGGAGCCAATCCCAGCCAACACAGGGCACAAGGCAGGAACCAATCCCGGGCAGGGTGCCAACCCACCGCAGAATCTGCCAATTCAAATGGGCCAAAATGACTTCTAAACAGTACAAACCTGGGACATACCTCAAAAGAGTTTAAGCTGTTATTACTGGAACTCTACAAAATATTAAAGTGTGCAGATCAAATACTAATACAAGTGTCGTATTTCTTTCTCTCTTTTTTTTTTTAAAGATTTTTTGAAACATTAAATTTGTTAAAACAGTTAAAAGAAACTAATTTTGAATTTTAGCGCTGACAAGTAGCGTAGGACTTTGTTATTCAGTAAAATTAGAGAATTGGTTGTGGTATTCACAGGTCTGAATACTTCTTAGAAATATAAAAAAAAAAAACACTTCGGCCCAATAAAGCTTGCCAGTCCCATCCTCCTAATTTCTCCAAAATAACATCAAGTTATTTGCAAGGCACTGTATGTAAAACACCTGCCCATATTCCGCCCATATTATAAACTCACTTTTACAGCAACAACAACAACATTTATTTATATAGCACATTTTCATACAAAAAGTAGCTCAAAGTGCTTTACATAAGTAAAGTGAGTTGCTTACAACTACAGCATTAGATCATGAGAGGAAGAAACCGTAGATGGGCTACCTATCCATTATTATTAGTACAAATTCAATCACTGTTACCGTGTTAATTTAAAGTTGCTAATCAAACTGACAGAATATTTTTGGATTATGGTAGAAAAACAATTCTCCAAAAGCAACCAATCACAGGAAGGACATGCAAACACCAGCTAATATTAGTCAAGAATCTGAAGTCTTTACGATTCTTTAATCAAAAAACTTTAAAGGAGGTACAAAATTTAGGAATTCAAACAGCAGAGCATAATTTTCAAAGTAATATGTGTTGCTCCTCTTGCACACTCAAGAAAGGCATTTAATAACTTTAAAATGGCCACACTGATGCATCTGTTAATTGTTTTCAGTACAGTAATTTAAGACAGTCACATTTAAGCACAATTCCAATTCCCAAAATTGTCAAATCTATTGTTAATAATAAATACATCTTTTAGCATGAATCCCTGTGAAAATATTTCTATCAAAACCATGAAATCAAGAAGAAATATAACAGAGTGCAAGGGGGCTTTCCAGCTGACAAGATGTTGCTAGTGGTAGGGCAGATCCAATACAACATGATGAAGTGCGAGGTTGCACAGACAGCCTATAGGGGAAAGGGAACTATACCTGCATATGCATTCCTGTTGCAAGTTGAGCTCTTTTTCCCTGTAAAGCTATGGCCATTGTGTTGTGGTGGTAAGACCTGCATATGTACCAAGTGCCTAAGAAGAGCAACAGACAAGGGCATCAGTGTATGTGGTAGACAGAGGAGATGCTTGGCTTGAGCATTCCCCCAGGATGATAGAGTGGCAGGTGCAATGGGACCAAGTAGTAAATGGCAGAGTGGGTAATACATCATGTCTCAGAGGGGAATATATGGGAGTATACCGTCCCTTAGATTGTGCCATCTTTCAGGTCAACTGCTAGAGCTGATTTAACTTCAGAGGAAAGCTCAGGAAAGCAGTGACAACCAAGAGCCACTAGGTGGCGCTTTGACCAAGTATATTTGAAGCAATTGAAGGGCTGCCATTAAACTTCTTAAGTGATTCTGGGGTTGGACCAGAAGTAACACTGAGATGAGGCCTTAAAGCCAGCTAGATGTGAATTTAGTAAAGAGTCAACAAATGACAAAAACATGTCCTCAGATGGTGGAAGGTAGGAAGACCTAGGTTGGAAGAAAAAGATCAATAGATACACAGAGAGAGAGGGAGTGGGGGTGATGTGAGAAGGTGAATGCTTTTAATTGGTATTGCTATAGCCCACCAGACGGAGAGAGGTTCAACTACTATGTAAGTCAGGAATACTCCAGTCTGACAGCTGCTTATGATTATTTTCTACTTTGGACTGCTGCTGTGCTTGTTTGTTGTTGATAATTGTTCCATTTTTATTTACTTTTCTTCTCCTTTGTATTTGTTTAGGTGGATAAGGCTGGCACAATAGGAATTCCTCCTATAAATGACAGTTGGTAGCTTTTTTAACAATGAAGGAAAGGTCTAGTCTGAGCTTGGTCACCTAATGATGGTTCCATATAAAGATTAAAAGTTACAAACTTAAGCATGGTTAATAGGTAGGCAACAGCACTTTAATGTTAAAGGCACCCATGAGCAGGACAGACATTTCTCTTTGTTATTGTCAAAAGAGGGTTCAGGCCATGGTAAACAATCTACAACTCTTGGGTGAAACTCAGGACAAGTGCATGCCCCATGTTACACAATAAACAGACAACCTCCATTAATAAGGTTGGTCCTTACTTGTTTTGGGTACCCAGCCCAGCACTCACTTTGGTCCCAAAACCAGGGCTTCTGAAGAAACAACAATGAAAAAAAGTTGAAAGATTAATACAAACCATGGATGTATAGAAAAAGCAACATTAAGCTCCTCAGCATTCATTTATGTTTAAAATAATTGCATTATTTATTCATAGGAGTACTCAGAAATAAAGGCTGTTGTACACTGTAACCTTAACAAGAAAGGGATACCAACTTTTCCTAAAGTAACCTTTCCTGACAATATGGAGTTAGACGCTGGATTGAAACAGACCTGAATGATTTAGGTGCTTCTACAACATTTCAGCCTCATTCCCTAAAGTCAATGGCTTTGATGAACCAACATTAAGCACTTAGAGAGCAATGTCTGTAAATGGCCTTGGTGAAACCTTCCAATCTGACAAAGCATTTACAAATAAGTAATAAACACTACAATTAATAAAAAATAAATAAATCTGAGGCTGGAGTCTACTTGATCTCAAAGTAAATAATTCTCCAAGATATGGCTATTCCAAAATTCCACAATATAAGCAGAGAAACAAGATCATGCAACTCCACAATACAGGAAAGAAAATAAATCTTTATCTAGAATTGGCCCGACATCAAACTGTCTTCCACCAGCCTGCAAGATTTCAAAGAACATTGTTGCTAGGTTTGTTTCCAGAAAACCTTTAAACACTCACATCAATCAGCACCATCAAGCCAGCAAGAAAGGCAGCAGAGTAGAAGGTAAACCTCCAGCTGAAAGTATAAAGAAAAAACAAGTTTAGTGTTGAGAAATCTAGTGGAAGCCGCCATGCAACAGACGCTAAATAACTAAAAATGAGAATGTAGAGTGTTTACAAAACAGGCCTCATGGGTTTCACAAAACACCTCAACTGTGCTCGGATAACAAGAGCTCTGACATTTTAGCTTTATATTATATATGCACAATTAAAACAAAAACATTACAACAGATTTCTTTTATATATATATTACATGGCTTTTTATGATGGTTTTCAAGCATTATACTTTTTCATTTTAGTTATATGTAGTTATTGCATTCATAGTTGATATATATTTTGCTTGAATATACACTGATAAATTTGCTTTTTAATGCTTTTTTAAGTAGAAAATACTGGTAGCATGGTCCCACACAGATTTTACCTAATATTTTACAATACACTATACATTTTTTACACACACATTGACACGCATATATATATGTTGCATAGTTTACTGTCAAAAAATGCAAAGATATGCGCCACGTGTTTCACCCTTATTTGGGCTCATCAGACGTACACACTCTATTGCTCCCCTTGCGGGGATCGAACCTCGAACGTCAGCATCAGAGACGAAGTCCCTATACGCTGCGCCACGGCGTGTAGTACGTTTATTTGAGCAGACCTGGGGCCTCATTGTATAACGCTGTGCGTAGAACTCACACTATAACATGGCGTAAGCACAAAAGCGGGAATGTGCGTACGCACAGAAAAATCCAGATGCAGGAATCTGTACGTACGCAAACTTCCACATTCTTCCGCTACATAAATCCCGATCAACGTGAAAAGTAACGCACATGCATGCACTTTCTGTCCCGCCCGAACTCCTCCCAGAAATACGCCTCCTTGAAAATGCAAATCAATATAAACAGCCTTCTGTGAAAAGACAATGGGAAAAGCATGGGGGAAAATATACGAATTTCAGCAAATACCAAGTGGAGGCAAAGGAAAAACGTACTATTTGTTGGTTTAAACAGTGGTATAATCAACAAAAAGAAGTTGATCGAGTGACAGAATGTCGGAGAAACTCGAAAGCTCAAGTTCACAAAGTCGCACAGTGCCCAAAATAAAAAAGAAATCACATATCAAAGTCGCCGCGAAAAGGCTACTCGTAGCCCACCGTCTGAGTGTCATCTGAAAGCTTTTTAGGGTACAGACAAAAAAAAGTGCTTTTTTTCCCCGACTGTGTGCCTAAGTGTCAACTTTATTTTCGAAATTTAATTACGTAGTTTATTTTGCCATTAAAGTAGAACATCATAAACTTAATCTTAAAATTGTTTAATTTAATAGTTTCTCAAATTCCATTGTAACTAAAGTAGCATGTTAAATGCTTTGTTCTGTATTTGATCTTCTATGTGCTCTGTGTGTGTGAATCACTACCTGCTTCTTAAACGGGCTTTCTCTTTCTCCAACAGGACGCATAATCCATTACATTTGTGATATTACAGCTCTCTGAATAATTAAAATACTGAGATGTATACAGTAATCCCTCCTCCATCGCGGGGGTTGCGTTCCAGAGCCACCCGCGAAATAAGAAAATCCGCGAAGTAGAAACCATATGTTTATATGGTTATTTTTATATTGTCATGCTTGGGTCACAGATTTGCGCAGAAACACAGGAGGTTGTAGAGAGACAGGAACGTTATTCAAACACTGCAAACAAACATTTGTCTCTTTTTCAAAAGTTTAAACTGTGCTCCATGACAAGACAGAGATGACAGTTCCGTCTCACAATTAAAAAAATGCAAACATATCTTCCTCTTCAAAGGAGTGCTTGTCAGGAGCAGATGTCACAGAGATAGAGAGAAAAGCAAACAAATCAATACGGCTGTTTGACTTTTAAGTATGCGAAGCACCACGGCACAAAGCTGTTGAAGGCGGCAGCTCACACCCCCTCAGTCAGGAGCAGAGAAAGAGAGAGAGAGAGACAGAGAAAAACAAACAATCGAAAATCAATACGTGCCCTTCGAGCTTTTAAGTATGCGAAGCACCGTGCAGCATGTCGCTTCAGGAAGCAGCTGCACAGAAGGTAGCAACCGTGAAGATAATCTTTCAGCATTTTTAGACGAGCGTCCGTATCGTCTAGGTGTGCGAACAGCCCCCCTGCTCAATCCCCCTATGTCAGGATCAGAGAAAGTCAGGGCAAGAGAGAGAGAGAGAGAGAGAGAGAGAGAAAAGTACGTTGGGTAGCTTCTCAGCCATCTGCCAATAGCGTCCCTTGTATGAAATCAACTGGGCAAACCAACTGAGGAAACATGTACCAGAAATTAAAAGACCCATTGTCCGCAGAAACCCGCGAAGCAGCGAAAAATCCGCGATATATATTTAAATATGCTTACATATAAAATCCGCGATGGAGTGAAGCCGCGAAAGGCGAAGCGCGATATAGCGAGGGATTACTGTAAATACTCCGAGTGGTGCAGTGAGAGTAATATGGAAAAAGATGATCTGCTGTGGCAACACCTAACGGGAGCAGTTGAAAGAAGAAAATGATGCATTGAGAGTAACAACGCTAAAGCAGTTATGGTATTTGGAATACTATGGCTATTCCCTGGACCATTATATTGCTACAGGTTAATTACAATCAGATGCATTACACTAATAAACAATATGCAGTTAGTTTCAGTGTATATATAAAGCCGCGTCAGGAATGTGGATCTAAGAAAGAAAGGGTGACCACACAGGAACAATAGCACTGCTGGGTGCCGCCAGTCTGCAAAACCGAGCGGAGAACTTGCGTACGACAGGATATGAGGTACCGTGGAAATGTGCGTGGCTTTACACCAAGTTTAGGTTTTATACATTGCGATTTGAGCGTGGAAACATTTGTACGCAACATTTCTGTGCGTACGCATCGTTTATACATGAGGCCCCTGGTAGGTAACCACCCACACAATCAGGTCGGGACTCAGACTACGAATGCAATGATTATATATATATATATAATATATAATATATATATATATATATATATATACATATACACATACACATACATACACACACACACACACACACGCACACATATAAAATTCTGTCCGTCTGTCTTAAGGACTTTGAGTTACTCTAACTTATTACAACCAAAGGATGCCCAGCTCAGTAAAACCGTAACTGCGGACCCTCTCCATGGTTTTCTTTCTCCAAGAATGTTGTTAACTGGTTTATGTTGTCTTGGACATATTGTAATTCTTATATTAAGTTGGATTTACAGAAATGTGACTTTTTCTATGTATAAGTTAGAAATGTTACCAAAAGGAACCTACCCAACTTTCCTAATCTTAATTCAATACTTGAATATACATTCAAATGGAAATGTGCCTCGTTGCTGCACATGACAATGACATCTTGATGAACGATCTGCAGAATGTTCGCGCACAACTCTCTATGGCTCTTCCAGTCTCTCTCAGTGAGTTCCTGCACTACCATCATTTTGTATGGATGGAAATTAAGGTCCTCATGCAAAATCCTCCTCAAAGACGTGTTGGAAATTCCTAAGGTAGAATTAGAAGCATGTTTGCGTGCTGAATGTCTAGGAGACTGGAAAATTGATGCCCTTACAGCTTGGAAGTTGTCAGGTGTTCCTACAATCCGAGGAAGGCCCATCCATCCATCCATTTTCCAACCTGCTGGAGCCAAACCCAGCCAACACAGGGCACAAGGCAGGAACCAATCCCGGGCAGGGTGCCAACCCACCGCAGGACACACACAAACACACCAAGCACACACTAGGGCCAATTTAGAATCACCAATCTACCTAACCTGCATGTCTTTGGACTGTGGGAGGAAACAGGAGCACCCAGAGGAAACCCACGCAGACATGGGGAGAACATGCAAACTCCACGCAGGGAGGACCCAGGAAGTGAACCTGGGTCTCCTAACTGCGAGGCAGCAGCGCTACCACTGCGCCACCGTGCCGCCCAATGTTGTACTTGTCTGCCTAAATTTAGCCACCCACTGTAGAATCGTCTTCTGATTTGGGACGTCACCGTTAGGAGGAATGTTGAAGTGTGTTTGGAAGGCACGTTGCATGGTGATGGTGGATTCATAGTTTTTGAAGAACGCTTAGACAGCGAAAAGCCGGAGCAAGGCATGTTGCAGACTGAAAACTACAAGGGATCGCCTATTAAAGGACCCCCACCCCAACCCACTTGGCTGCCTCTAACTCGGCAAAGACCTTGAGAAATGTGGTACTTCATTTTGGCTCACCCTGTATTTGTGTACCATGACGTGTGTAAAAAGTTGTAAGGTTTTATATTTTACCGTATTACATTTGTAAATATGTGTAAGAATTCAGAAACATTACTGTAGAAGAATAAACAAAATGGAATTAAAATTCCACCCGTTTGACTTGAGACGTAATGAGAAATGAATCATTATTGATAGCTACCATTTTTTAACGAATTTAATGGTCATCACAAGAATTAGGCTGTATCATTAAAATGATCTCTGCTGCAGAAACATGTTTGCACAATTCTGCATAGAAAACATTAATAGCTCCTAGATTACATTCTGAACACTTTGTTGATTCCTGTTACTGATTAAAAAAAAAATCAATACTTGGTAAATTGTTTTTGTCTTTGCTTCAGTCTGTCAGTTGAAATATCCAACAGTGCTTCCATTTTTATATTGTAAGAAACTGAAGGTGGTACTCTACTGCTACTATAATGTCACCCAGAATTTACATAGAGGATTATTTTTTAAAGCTACCAGTAAACAATAAGAGAAATTGATGAATAATAATGTTAATCAAAAGAGGAGTATCAATTTTTCTTTTCTATGTTCAGCAAAACAACACATTTAAAAGCAAAAGTCAGAGAAACTGTTTCTCTCTAGGTAAATGCCTTAGAAAAATAAAAGGCAAACTTTTCTACAGACAGACAGACAGTACTTTTTGTCCCAAGGGGGAAAAATAGCTTTTTACAGAAACTCAAGAAATATTCTATATACAGTAGGTGATTATGGATGTGGTGAGAGAGGACACCCAGGTGATGGGTGTAAGAGAGAAAGATGCAGAGGACAGGAAGACATGGAAAAAGGTGATCCGTTGTGGCAACCCCTAATGGAAGCAGCAGAAAGAAGAAGAAGGTAATCAAGATTTTGAATGAATGCAGATGTTTATTACCAATTTTAAAAAGTTTAAAATTAAACCCAGTAGTGAATGTCCCTGCCGAGGACCAGGACTAACAGACACTGCATGGGTATCAGGAAGTTCCCCACTCAGAAACACTTAGCCAGTATAGCAAAGATGTAAATGGCAATAAAGAGTGGTTTATTAAGTATTGTTCTAAATTGACAATGGATAGTGGAAGCTGAGTAAAGAAATTAAAAACAGCCCTTTAAATCTTCAAAATTGACACACACATACATATAATTATTGTTTAAACAGAAATTAAATATAAAGCTCTTGTATTAAGTAACATATTTATCCAACTTTGGCTTGCTGCTCCTACTTTATTATTTTAAAAGAACACATTTTGTGAACATATCCAATATATGGGTGATCTGGTAACATCAGATCCAAGCAGAGCAGAAACCAGTCTTGGAAGGCACTCCAGTTCTTTACAAGACACACTCACACACATATAATACTTTAAACTGGGACAATTTAGACTGAGTAGCCACTTTATTAGGTGAAAAGGGCATGTGAATCTAATAGGCTGCTTATTCTATTGGAGCCATCATATAATAAAAAAGTGCAAGTATTATGCCCGGTCAGGACTAGGACTATAACATAGTAAAGTTCTCAAAAGAAACACACTGTAGAAAACATTCGGTTTGAGTATGTTCTTATTCTATTCCCATGCAAAAAACAACAAAGACTAGAACCAACCAGGCTTCACAGAACTTTCTGCTGTTGCTGGGACGGTCTTGATTTCTGCGCCGACGGAACCACCTTTCAATCTGTTTGACAGAGAGCTCACTTTGTTTGGACAGAAGCAGCATCTCTCCCTGAAGACAAGACAATGAATGGAACACCTTAGTTTTAATAAAAAACGACTAATAGGGATATTCTTTTTTACTGCAGATCTTTCTGATCATATTTAGGGGAGCGATTTTCTCCCTAAAAGGTCACCTTGCAAGCCATGCTACATGTTGTGCATATTACCCCTTTTTTTGCAAATTATACAGGCTGTGTTTATACAGTCTGAAAATTAACAAATTTAAATACTACTCTTAATTATGAGGTTCAGTAGACTGGATTTTTAACTTGAGCTGAGAATTTCCATGGAATTACTCAACCATCAACATACATTCTATCAAGTTAAATAACAAGCACCCTTACAAAGTCACTATAAAGCAGTGAACACAGTAAAACAAATATTATAATTCATGTACACCTTTGACAGGGAGGATCAATGTGGATTTCGTCCAGGACTTGTAACGGTGAACCAGCTCTCTACCCTCATGACAATTCTGGAGGGGGCACCGGGGTATGCCTAGTCATTCTGCGTGTGTTTCGTGGCTTACAGAAGGCATATGACTGTGTTTATCGAGAGATTCTATATATACTTTACTTCATAATTTCACTAGCCCTGCCAATCTGACTATCATTAGTAGACAGGAGGCACATATCTGTACAAACAACTGAGAAAAATTATGTAAATTATGCAAAATACAGTACTTTATAAATTGGTGATCATTTGCATCCAGGAAGTTAATTAAAATCACAAATCACTACCAAAATTTCTGTTGCAGCATTGCACAGGTGTACATGAGAAAACCTTGGGTGCAACACAAAGTAAATTGCTGTGTGATTTCAATTACATTGAACCAGATCAAATCAGATTTGGTCCTTGTCATAGTGTAAATGTACCCGTTGCTGCAAATAAGAAAAAAATGTTATTTCAGAGTCACATACTAGGCAACTAGATGATCAGAGAACATGACAACATTCAAAAATTCCAAAGGCAGAATATGCAAATAACCTCCATTAATAAAAACCTATTCTGCTTCATTCTCACTCTCTGCAATGCAAATGTGGGGTTTTCAAACGAACAATGGTATACCTTACTTCCTGCCTGACTTACGATGAGCCCTGAAAACAAAACCAAAACATCAATAGCAGCAGCACCATGAAGAAAAGAAGTAAAAGCTACAAAACCTTAGATTTCTGGATAACTGAAAGGATGACACATAATGTAGCTTCAACCATTTGTCTGCAGTTTCATATAAAGTTACACAAACAGCCTTAAAGTATCTCTGGCCTGACAAACTTATTCCTGAAACTGTTATGTCGGGATTCACTAACAAACGGCCCTCACCTAAGGTAAGGTGGAGCTCTCCTGCAGTGCACTAAAAAGTTATGGTTTATATAAGGTAAATTTACTGTATTCTTTTTACAGTTTTTGTGTCGGTTTGCACACCCAGTATGTAAGCATTTTCTACTATAAAGCTGAAAAACAATGCAGCCACGACAATGCATAAAATGTTTATTTTTCATTACATGAGCAGCTGGTGAATTTTCCAGAATGGAAATCAAAACAGTTAAAATATTTTTCCTGCAGGTCTCAATTGTTTTTAGTAAACAGCTACCTACCAGTGGAAACCAGTTATTGGTATTAGGAGAAAGACCAGGCCTGCAACTTGATAGGCAGTCAAAACTGGTTAAAACAAACAGAAAAATGTCTTGTCCACTCCTAAAGAAAATAAGCATACTTGGGTTTCTGTACACTACTAAGATAAGGAAAGATAATACCCGTGTATCAATGCAGCAAAGGGAAATGGTGGAAGAGGGATAGCTGGGAGCAGGAAAAACTTGTAGATGTTTTGACGTAATGCAATGTAGACTCACCTCTGAGGGACATCTGCTCCTTTTCTTGTAATACTCCTCCAGCCTGACATTTCTAGGCACGTTGATCCGGATTCTGTCCTTCACTCCAAGCTGCCTGCTCAGAGGGAGTGCCACCCACCTAATGAGATCACATATTCTTATTAAAATGCTGTACTTCCTCTTCTCCGCAACTGTTCTACAGCCAGAACAAACAGATAGCACACAACATGCAACAATAAAAATAATTCACTGGGGGGTTAAATTCCACTGCCTGGAGCTACAAGTTGGGACAGCATTTCCAAAGTGACCATTTGTAATCTGTACAATAGGCAGTCATGGCAGTATCTGGTAAAGTCAATGGATGTATGGCAATGGCTGGAACACTGGTGTCCCGGATAGGGCCAACAAACATAGTGCATATATACATACAGTAAAGAACAAAAAAAAAACAAAGAACTTTGCAAAAAGTAAGATGAGAATATAGGAACTTTTACACATTTGTGCGGTACAGAAGACGATCCTCCCTGTTTTAGTGCCAAGTAAACATGAAGGAGCTGAACTCTCCCCTCTCAGTTGTATCATCTGGGGACAAGAAGTGGTGTGCTACTTGGCCGTCAGCACACATTTCTTACCTTACCTACTGAATGTGCAGCTCAACACTGCTGTAACATACCAGGCCAACATGTACCCTGGAGAACTGAAGCAAGCCACAGCTGCAGTATGACTGCTTTAAACTACTCCCCAAGCACCCAAAATTGTTATCAAGCTTGTTTAAGTAAATAACAGACCAAAAAGCCATATGAACTAGAGAGGAGGACTGTTATATTCCTGATGGTGACTCTGCGTGCTGTTTGTACCCACTGCTCTGCTCCCAGCAGACTTCAGTCCTCCAAGCAGGAGTCCCCACTGAAGCATTAAACATCATGCACCAGAGGAACGGGTTACACTAAAACGTAATCAAATTACCTTTGCTAATAGGCAGCAGCTGAAGCCGGTTAACAAGAAAATAAATCTCTGTGCCAATCACCCCTGTGTCACAAAGAATGGAAACGGATGTGCTCAGATGGGTGGAATTGTTGCATTTCATCCACTATGGCAACACCATGTGATAAAATATAAAAGTTTGTTTCACATCTTTAAGAATATTTTCTTTTCCTGTATCATTACTGTACTCGTTAAAAGTTTACTGCCTTGAGTACACTAAAAATAACACTAAACTACCAATAAAGAAACATTTTTAAAAAGTCAGCAGCTACTGTGTTGTTAGGAGAAACAGAAAATATTGACAGAGACACGAGCCTCTCCAGAAATAGTACAGTAAGCAATGACATTAGGCGAGTAACCACAACTAAATAAGAAAGAAAACAGCAAACAGTAATCAGTAGTAGTTCATGTTTGTACAGTGAGTCACGTGCAGCTTGAATGGACCGAGTTGAAACGAGCAAATCTCACAAGACTGATCTCAAAAGAAAGTGGAATGCAGTAACACAAACAGGCCTTGGCTCCACTAACTGTAAGGCAGAATGCACAACAAACATCACCTGGCAAGCAAATATCTTAATTTCTAAACAATATACGTTTTTAGTTTATTGATGTCACAATTCAAAGTAGCCGCTTCCACTTCATGTCCAGATAGAAGGTGTGGCAGAGTGGCTGTGCCATTGAATAGTTTTAATGTATAATATCTTACCTTTGTACCTAACATACTAGTGCTACAAATACAGAAAAGTGGCAACAGCTAATAATGCAAACACTACTATCATTTCAACAACCTCAGTTCACCCTGGCTGACTGGCAGTCATTGCAGCCACTTGCCACTTACCAACAATAATTCTCTCGCTCTCCCTCTCTCCGTCCATTGCCATGCAATCAACTACTTTCAATCCCTTTTTTCTTTTAACTCTCTCTGTTACCTTCGTTATACAACTATTGCACAGACTTCTTTATTTTTCAATTCACCTCACTATGACGTAGCTATTCCACATAAAACTTTTCTTTAAAACTTTGCACCAGTCTGCTTTAAAATCATCTGATTATCGTCTTGAGTTTGATCAACTTTTGCTTGATATTCTGTTTCACACAACAGAAAATGTTGCACCTTTAGGAGCCACATTGAAGGATGATACTCAGAACCTCTTTAATACACATTTCACACTTTAACACCAAGAATAAACTTCATCCACACTTCATCGAAGCAGCGGAACTTTCCAACTCTATTAGTAATACAGTATCTGGGTTTAAATGTACTACAGTACAACTCAGTCTTTGCTCGCAGATTATTCCTTACAGCACTAGACCTTTCATGGACATACTACACTTTTACCATTCTGTAATTAACACAATTACGGCATAACGTGTTCAAATGGCTATGCAGCAGCTCCACCATGACTCCTGTCACTATCATGGATATCAACAGACATTGGGGAGAGTGAAAAATAAAAACTATTTGGCAAATCTCTCCCTGTACCTCAGTGCTTTCAAACATCTTTGCCCATCTGTCATTATTTTATATGCATTAATGCCTAATTTCACAATGCCAACATCAATACCTCTCCAAAGGTTAAAAAAAAAATAAAAAAAATAGACACGCTCTTTAGTTTATTAGCCATGTAGCCATTCACTGCATCTTGCCTTTTATTAAGCATGAACACCTTATCCAAATTAGACTCATGAAGTTGATAAATGGATATTGGAAAGCTTGAAAGTGTGAATCTACTGAGATCATACTCAGCCAAGTTCAGAAAGGCAAGATTTCAAAACCAGAATACTTTCTAATGCCATAGGGACTGAGCAGACATTCCTACTACTGTGAAAAAAATCTATAACTTGAATATTGGGAAGAGAAGACAACAAAGACTGCCACAAACCAAAAGCCTAGCCAAAAAGTGAGACTGCTCAACACCGCCAGGTGGCATCAATTCCTTCCCCACTATCTTAGTGCCTGTAATCCTTACCTCTCAAAGATATAGCGAACACCAATGAAGATTAAGGAAAGCGAGAGAGAGAAAAGCAGGTCTCGAGGTAGGGGGTAGCGTGTGTCCCCCGTTCCAACCATGTCTCTCCATGTTACACCAGGTGGAAGCCAGTATTCTTCACGCCATAGCCAGTGGTCCAGAAATTCTTCCATTCTATGATGCAGAATAAAAGTGCAGGTATATTAGCTAAATATCTCAACTAATATACCCAAGCAGCAGTTACATATTTAAAGGTCTCAGATTGCTCTATTCCCTCCTCTCCTTCAACTTTACATCATTTGCACGTCATATGAAACTAAGTTGTTAAATACATGTAAACTCCTCCCGCCTTTATTTACAAAATAAGGGACTGCTAATAGAGCTCGAGAGTATTCACATTTAGTGTGTATCTAAGGTGATGTCTGCATTTGTCCACAATCAGCAAGGCTCTGAATTATAAACAGTGTATTTAATAAACGTTAGATAAAGCTAAGCACACTAGGTGATAGCAAAGAACCTTGGCACCTCAGGGTGATAAGTTTCTGCTTTATCTATAGGAAACAGTTTTAAAAGATACACACCAATTATGGCTCAACTTTAAATCAGACAGTTAAATACCAGAATGATTTAAACAAGCACACATATTTGCATACAGTATTAAATCTCTCATATCGCACAAATTGCAAGTAAAATATTCTTCTGATGGATTCTCCTCAGACACACCAAGTAATTTCTTGACAATGAGCAAGTTTCATTTGTTCAGAGATTAGTATTTACTAAAAAAGTGCAAAAGGCAAAAAGGTTTCTTCAAACAAAGTACTAATACTGACCTTGATTACAAATGAACAGCCTACTAAATACTACATGAAAAATTAAAGCGATTTTAAATTGTATTACAAAATACCTATTAACTAAATAAAATGACATTGCATTTCTAATACACATTCCTCCCCAAACTGAGTTGGGCACCAGTGGGGTTAATTTTTGTTTTTTTATGTCCCACTATGAAAGATTATATATACTGTATACCTGCCCACCAAGAAATAAAATACCAGCATGGTCTAATGAATATTTAAATATTGAATGTCAAAGATTAAATAATTAAGGGGGAGCAAGTCTTCTAGGTCAAAGAAGAAAGTAGCACCGAAAGGAAAAGGTAGAGGATTTGTGAAGGTTTGTCTGAATTATGTTATTGTGAAAGAGGAAAGTCAGAATTAAAATGACTGGAGCAAGTAAAAGCGAGGCTTCTTCTAATTCTACAGTGCAGTGTGGAAATTACCTACATGTGGGCTACTGGGAGAAACGAGGGGCTTCCATTCATTCATAAAAGACAAATGGTTATTGGCCACCATTTGATTCAACTTTTAATTACTTTAAAGAGAGAGAATGTAAAGTATTAATACAAATGTCAAAGGTGTTAGTATGAAATATTTCTATGCTGTATATAGTATGTACAAACACACAACCTCAGTACTATCCTATTATATACAAAAAACTAAAAGTTATTTAGTTGTAAAAAAGGTAAACTGTGTGGTATGAAGTCCGAGATGACAACACCACAGTATATAAATTATATTAATATTATATATTATAATTATTTTACAGTTTGTGAATTTCCACTTGGGATTAATAAAGTATCTATCTATCTATCAACTTGATCAGGAGCTGTAAGAGAGAAGTTTAATACTCTTCACATACCTTAGGAAACGTGGCTTACGGAACTCAATAGTCTCTCATATTTTCAGCAAATATTTTTAAAACAGATGTGGAATAAAAGAGCTATGAATCAAGCTCATTACTAGTAAGCTAATTTCATGAGGTTTACTAAATAAAGCTACTTTTCAATGCAACAGAATTTCTCACATAAATAGTTCCCCTTACACACAACTATTTTTAAACAAAAGCCTAGGTCAGCGGCTATAGTCTACTTTTAATGCAAACTTTCACATAAAACAAATCTTCAGACAGACACCATGGTACCTCATACTTCTCTGTGTTATTTACACAGAAAGAAAGATCCTTATAAAAGTCAGCTTCATCTGGATAATTAACAGCCATTGTAAAACTGCTTCAGATCACACTGACCTTTAAGCAGTCAGCATTCTACAATAAATGTATGTGCTGGGGGAGAGCTGGAATATCCAACGAGACGTAGATATACAGTACACTGTATATATTCATAAAAGACCTTCCATCTCTGTACAGCCAGACAGCATACATACATACATACATGGCAGACTGTCTTCTTCAAATTTACCTTGGAGCTACAGATACACTGCTTTTTGTTCATTGTGTGGGAAAGGTCTGATGATTAAATATTCATTTCTCTATGATACCCTAAAGGCAGGGTGCAGTACATTTCTATCGACTACCATTCAAACAGGTGGCAACATCATCTTTGCCATTAAAGCAAAATACTTGAACCAATGTTAAATATTAGCTTTTCATTAGGTTAATAGAAAATTAATTACATTACCCAATTATTAATTTAATATGTTCTATCAATACTTTAATAGTCAATTTAGCCTTTACATCATCTTAGACCCAAAATTAAACTCTAGGTTTACAATTTTTCCAGTTCTTTCTGTCCAGAGTTCTTTTCTTGATGTCCACCTTTGAGTCTCTTATGTTAATGTTGCCTAAAAACATTTTCTTGATTGCTGTCTTGGATTGATTTTCCATTCCATCAGTCCTTCTTAGTAGAATTTTCCCACTAATCACATATCTGAGCCATTTTCTGTTTCAGTCTAAGATGGTCTACAAAAACTGTGTGCTCTCTTCCTGTTTCCAACGTGCAACTGTTCATCTTATGGTCTGGTTACTTCATTGCATGTGTCTTTATCCTCCTTCACTTTTAAAACAACGATTATTCATTTATGTCTCCCTTCTTTTCTCATTGTGTGCCATCTCACACCCTAATGCTGTATTTAATCCAACTTCAAGGTTGTGCTAAGCCAGCGCCTATTGCAGGAGCACTGGTGCAAGGAAGTAACTAACCTTGGACAGTGTACCGGTTCATCCCAGAACACACTCAAGCACCTACTAAGTTACACTAAGCCAATTTACAATTGCCAACTAAACCAATGCACACATCAAGATGAGGTACGGAAAAAAATAAAAAAGAAACCCCTACACGGACAAAGGGAAAATACGAAAACTACACATAGACAAATGACCAGGCAGGGAAACTTGACCTGTAATTCATCATCATAAAATACTGTTTTAGTCATCGTCAAGTTCTCGGTTTGCATTTTGTTTTAATTAAAGTCACTTCCCTAATTGGCCAATATGATGCTTACCTGAATCTCATTTTTGTATCTCCTTTTATGTGAAATGAGTAAATTCATTTTGTGTTTTATCTGCCCTCATCACACACTATCATGACTTGAATTTTTTTTTTTTTTTTTTTTTTTAAGTCTGATTATATTTTCCATTATTTTCCTTCTTATACTTAACTTTCCTTTGATATCCCTGATCACCTCAACCTCCATTATTTTGGAATATTTTTACAATTGTTAGAAACCATTCTTGCCTTGTACCGTGTCAGAATTTCTTTAATTCTAAACTTTTCTTCTCACCTAACCACCGGCCTTAGTAATATGTAGAGCTTTATTGCCAGTGTTCACCAACACTATTAGCTATTTGATCAGAACATTAGAACAATTCAGCCCAACAAAGCCTGTCAATCATAATAATCATTTAATTTCTCTAAAATAACAGTCAGATTACTTACTGGTCATATTATCTTACTAACCCATATATACTGAAATTTGTGTAGGGGAAACTTATAGATATGCCTTACTTCTTTTCAGTACACCTTAAAAACAAAGGTGCCAAAGTGGTTCTTCAGAAACGTGCCACAATGGAATCCTTTTTGGTTCCAAAAAGAACCACAATTACGAAGGTTCCAAAATGACCCTGTATTGATTTACATCCATATCGGTTCCATATACAGTATAAACATGAGTAAGTAACAGATTTGTGAAATACCGGTAGGTTCCCGATTTTAAAAAGACTTCCTGCATAACACTGCTTAAGTCAGATTTTCTGTTAGTATCCTGCTAGATCTCTTTGGCTAACTATTTCAACCCTTCACCACACGATAGCTAATGTGTGGTGAACATACTGGCCAAGAAATGGCTGCCATCACATCATCCAGATGAATGCTACACATTGCGGGTGGTTGAAATGGTACACCACTATCTACGTAAAGGCTTTAAGTAGGTTAATAAAGCTATATATAAATGTAATTACCACCCTACTCTACATTAAAGATTTCTGTTTTACCCTACATGTTAGGAGCACTTTTAAAGGACAAAGAACCATTTTCATATTCAACAACTTCACAGAACAAAGTGTTTCTTTGTCAAGCAATGGCTCTAAGAGGAACCACGCAACCCAGTAAAGTGCCATTCACAAGCAAGTATTTTTAACAGTGTACTTCCATTATTTCAGTTTATCAATAGTGATCTCTGCAATAATAAAGTTTTTCCTCGTTATTATAAAATACGGATTTTGCTAGTCGTTTTACTGAGTGGTCTCTCTCCATTAGGCAAATGGTGGTGCACATTAAACGTTAATTTCAGCTCATTATTCATCATGCACATTCTGAAATTTTCTTCCTCTCCATTTTTTTATTCATTTCTAATTGGTTTTGTTTTTTATTTGGCATATTCTAACGCACTCTGCGCTAAATTACGTGTATGAAAATGTGCTATTAAAATAAATGTTATTACTTGTTGCTTCCTTGTGTATTAGGGCTCATGACGGAGAGGGCGCGAGACCACAGCAAGGCACAGCCACTTACATATCCACCTCGTCAGCTTTGGGTTACTATTTAACTTCATACATACATACTTCGAACATTATAACAGCACAGCCTAGCACACGCAATCTTTAATTCGAATCCGCAACTCTAACCTCTGCGCCACTGTTGCGCCCACGTCTTGACCAGCGCTACCGGGATATGCTACTTACCCTCACGAGCCCGTTTGAGAATAATGTGTTTTGTTATGTTATCATTCAGCCAGTCGCTTCCCGATATGTTAAATTACATAGATATTCCTTCTTATTACACTAGAGTCCCGTTAATAACTATTTTAAAATCCTTAATCTTCGTGCTGTCCGCGACCTTAAACGCCAACGTCCGACGCGCTACCTTGCAGGAAAGTAACTATCAAACCGTTAGTAATCACTAAGCGAAGTGTTATGACTTTTCATCATCCCCGCTCTCACTCGAGTAAGTGAAGATCCTGGTAGCAGCAGCCTGTCGTCAAGGTCCCAATATTGTGCCGCAGGTGCAAAACTTTAGCCTATTCGTTTCCTCGTCGACTCTAACGATTCTGTTCTCTTCGCTCGCTCTGCTTTGCTTCCTCGTTTGTTGTGGTTTATTTTATTGCATTTTTTTTTTGCCGGTTGCAAAGAAGTGCCGAAGTGATTTCAAAAGGCGGCTCTGCTCGCGCTCGCTTCCTCACTTGCGCACTGTAGCCCGATAGCCTCGATGTACTGCGATAACCTCAAATAAGGAACAACAGGCGCTGCCGGCACTCACCTGCAACGAGTAGGCGGGCAGAGTAGTATGGCATGCCGAAGGCGCTGCCTTCCCGTTATCAGCAGCTACAGCTCGGCTCTGAGCAGGACACAGGGAGGGGCGTGGTCAGGTGCAGGCGGGCTTGGATGTCCGTACGTTACACACAAGGAAGGTATGGCTTTAAACGTGTATGGACACTGTCCTTTTATCGTATTCAATAATGGTAATGATAATTATCATATTCTTTCTTTATGATAAATGCTTATTTATTCAACACCGTAAACGCCAAGAGGTCTGGAGGAGCATGAGAGATAACCAGAGAAGTATGTGAGGATTTTCTAGGATATGCATAAGGGAGTGTTGGGGTAACAGACATGATCCCAGTTAGAATAGGTATGTATCAGGGGGATCATTTTTAAATGCTTACCTCTTAGATCTGGTTATGGATGTGTTGAGCCATAGGATAAAAGACTAATCCTCTTGATGCATGCTTTTTGCTGATGACATTGTGTTGTGTAGCACCAGAAAAAATCGGGAGTGGTCTCCCCCAGGCTTTCTAGTATACTCAGATATGGGGATGGATATTTAAGGAGTAAACCGCAAGATAATGATTATATTTTTGCCAGTAACAGCGCACTGTACGATAACGTGCAGTTAATTCACTCGACTTGAGCATTCATAGTTTCCATCTTTCTCTGTATGTTTAGCATTCGTTTGCTCAGAGGTTGATGCCCTTGCTGCTTCCTGAGCAGCTCTTCTTTTTTCCACCCTAGCGGCCCGCTTCTTCTCTTCTTTCGTCAGTATCTTTTCGAGTTACAACTGATTAAGTCAGTGTGACTTAGTACTTTATTACGTTTTCCTTAATTTTTCACATAAGCTGGCACTTAAGTCTTCAATCTGCCTCAAGAATGATTTAAGATATGAAGAGGTAGGGGAAGTTACAGCGAAGGTGGTAGGGAGTAAGAACGGTGCCTGCACGCATGCGCCACACGGCTGTCCAGCTGGCCGCTGCCGAGAGTTGATTCTACAATAAAATAAAATAAAAATAAAAAGAGGAATAACTTTGGAGGTCAATCATCACCCCGAAAGCGGATAGTAGATGTCACATAGTATATGTTTACCAAATTTCAGGTCAATAGTTCAAACGGTGTGTGAGCTATAGGTGATTTAAAATCCTGGACAGACAATAGGACAGCCATGGTAGCGTATTATCCATCCATCCATTTTCCAACCCGCTGAATCCGAACACAGGGTCACGGGGGTCTGCTGGAGCCAATCCCAGCCAACACAGGGCACAAGGCAGGAAACCAATCCCGGGCAGGGTGCCAACCCACCGCAGGGTAGTGTATTATATAAGAGGATATTATGTACATTAAAGAACTATCCATCCATCCATCCATCCATCCATCCATCCATTATCCAACCCGCTATATCCTAACTACAGGGTCATGGGGGTCTGCAGGAGCCAATCCCAGCCAACACAGGGTGCAAGGCAGGAACCATCCCTGGGCAGGGTGCCAGCCCATCGCAGGGCACACACACATACACACCCACAAACGCAGTAAGGATCTGGGAAGCAAATGCAGGTCTCCTAACTGCGAGGCAGCAGCGCTACCACTGTGCCGCCGTGCTGCCCCACATTAAAGAACCATCAACAGCAAATCAAATTAATAATTTATTGGACAATTATTATTAAAATAAAGTTGAATAAATTGGACTCTGCAGCTGCATGAAAAAAAATTGAGTATGTTTTCAGGTAAAGTACGCCTTCCAGTTAGCAGAAATAGCCCAAAAGTTGATAGAAATCTACATTTTGTACCTAATACTTGTATGCAAAATTTGGCTGACCTAAGTGTAAGTGTACTCAAGTTTACATACACACACACACACACACATAATTCTAAAAATGGTATTTTCGGAATCAGGAAGGTCTAAAACAGCGAGATTCATCAAAATCTCGACATCAAAGTTTTGGGTGATTACAATACTTCCCCTATACTTCATATATGAGAAAGTAAAAAGGAAGTAGAGAGGAATTTGGAAGAATGGAGAATGGCTTTGGAAAACAGAGGGTTGAAGATGCATATAGGGAGAAGACAGAATAGGTTATTTCTTCAACTATGTGTGATTTTCAGAACTCTTTATGTAAAGAGGGCCTTCCTGGCTGAATACTCTTCCCCTTAATTTCTACTGGTGTCCCTGAGTATGTGAGGCATCCTTAAATTGAAAGAATTTTGTGGGATCTACTTTATCAATGCCTTTGAGAAGTTCTGAAGACCTGGATTAGGTCCCCATGCAGTCTCCTATGCTCAAGACTAAACAGATTTAATTCTTTGAGCCTGTCACAGGAGGACATGTCCTTAAGTCCTGGGAGACACCTGGTTGCTTTCCTCTGCACAGTGCTGCTATGTCTTTCATGTAGCGTAGCGACAAGAACTGCACACAGTACTCCAGATGTGGTCTCACTAGTGCATTGAGCTCACCAGTGGGAGCTGTCACTAATGTGGTCTCAGTAGTGGGAGGTGCTGGTACAGTAAGTTATACAACTAGATAACAATAATAGGTGATTGAGGTTTTGGTCCTGCTAAGTAAGGCTTCTGTAATAGTGCCATTTCAAAATATTTATTTGAACCTAATGAATTTTATCTAGGACTCAGTCTCTCTTTTGATCCAGTATTGCTGAGATTGGCTCCAGCCTGGCCTGTGACCCTAAAGTGGATTATGAGGGCATGACAGTGTTATGGGATGTACTTGCAGGCTGGAGTAACTATGTGTGTCCCACTGGTATAAAACGTATGACTGGTACTGCTCAGCAGTTGCAATGTGAATCTAGACAATGATGTTGGGTGTGCACTGGTATAAGCTCATGAAACAGTACTAGTTCATACCTTTTTTATAATCATGAAGAAATTGCTTTTGCTGGTTGCAGGTGGGCACAGGCTAGATTAACTGGCACAGACAAGAGTACAGGGCAAGAGTTATCATGCAGTTACAATATGAAAACCGTCTCACAATGCAGGGTAGGAACTAACTACAGATCTGATTAGGACTAGAAAAAAGAACTAATGCAGATCTTCATTGGAAGCTTGCTTCATTTGCACTGAACATTTGTAGGGTTAGATGAATAGAAGTCAGTGATACCGATGATGCAGATGAAACAAAACAGCTAGCTACAAAAACCAGGCAGTCAAGTTTTTTCCAAGACTGGAGATACTGAAGAGCCTTCTGTGGCAAATGTACAATATCACGGAAGTTAAGGGAACAATATTGATAAATAGCTTCTGGGTGGGTCTACTGAACTCGGCTGTTGTTGGTGACTGAGCCTAGCAGCTGCTGACAGATATTGACTGAAGCTGAACTGCAATATTAAGTACAAAAAGCTAGAGCTTTTAAAATGGAGATATTGTCCCTGGAGGTCATTTTAATGTATAAATGCACTTTTTATGTCTGTACAAGCTGCCTGGAGACTAACTGATATTGGCCAGCAAGAGTTTTTTTGGTTCAAATAAAGTTCAAGCAGTATAGCTGAAGCTTCTTGTGTGGCATATATGCTAACTTTCAATGTGAAAGCAACTCACAATTACTTGGAAAAAGCTTAAGTTGAGTGACAGTTTCTGTAGTGCCAGCAGCTGGAATACTGGAGGATGTGTCACGTGTATGTACTTTTACTGGAATTATTGGAACTTTGGAGCAATCTTCACACGTGAACAGTGGCATCTCTGTATTAGGGGCACATGGAGCATGCTCACTATCACACACACACACACACACACACACACACATTTATGTATGACTTCTCAGGATGGTCCTGTCCTCTCATAACAGCATTCCCCTCCCAGGTCTGTGTGGCCCCCACCAGAATTCTCATGCCAAAAACGCCACTGCATGTGAATCATCTCAACACCCTCATTGTGTTGCAGACTTAAACACAAGAGATCTATGTTTCGTGATAAGGCTGTGCTCGTACCTTAGTGGAGGCTTGTGTTACACAGCTCTGCGTCAAAGTGCTTTTCTTTCTGTTTTCTGATCCCAATTAAACCGTGCCATTTCTTTATGGCCAGTTTTCATGGAACAATTAAACCTTTTCAAATAACATTTTACCAGCATGCTGTTGGTTCTACCTAGAAACACATCCTGAAAGAAAACACATTCCCTGCTCACAAGGAGACTGTTCTTCCTTGAAATATGAAACACAGAGCAGCCAAAACTCAGAAATTTAAGCAGATATGGTAAGACTCCAGAAGAGAATACAGTTCTGCCTCAGGCTCCCAAATCAGTTAATGTCGAACAGGAGGGAGCCACTATGTGTTTCTTAATGCAGAAATGTATAAAATATCGGAGCTTTCATTTTTCAGAAACACACATGGGAGGAATAACAAAAGGGAGAATTCAAGTAACAAAATTAAAACCGAGACGAGTTAAACTTTGCTGCTTCTCTGAGCCTGTCTGCACATACAGTGCCTATAAAATGTATTCACCCTTTGGAAGTTTTCACATTTTGCTGTTATATATGATGGAATCACAGAAGATTCAGAGTCAGATCTCAATCCAATTGAAAATTTGTGGCTGGACCTGAAAATGGCTGTTCACTCACGATCCTCATGCAGCCTACCCGAGCTTGGGCAGCTATGCAAAGAAGTGAGACAAAATGGCAGAGTCCAGGTATGTAAAGCTGAAAGAGAGAGAGCGACCTGTGCACACAAACTCAAGGCTGTCACGGCTTCCAGAGGTGCAGCTACTAAATGCTGACATGAAGGGGATGAATACTTATGCAATCAGTTATTTTGTGTTTTATATCTGTAATTATTTTAAACAATTTTGCAGTGATTTGTTTTCACTTTGACATCATAATGAGTCTTTTTCTGTTGGGCAGTGTCAAAATAAAGGTACATCCATTGATATTCAATGGCGCATAAAAAATAAAATGAGAATACTCTCATGAGGGTGAATACCTTGTATGGACAGTGTGTTTAGTCTTTGTCTATCAAATGCTTCTCAACTTTTTCACCTCATTTCTGCTTTTCTCTCTTTCTCTTCCTCTCTTGCTCTCTCTCTTTCTTTCTCCTTTCTCATACTAGTATGGCTTAACCTCATCTCTTCTCACAACCTCAGATGCAGTTAACACTTGAAGAGGTATGATATTTAACCATCATCTCAGAGTTATTTCCAGATGAAATTCAGAAATCATTTCTGGAATCAGAAACAGCCCTTTAAACCCATGGAGATATCACCTCCTGGTGTCCACTGCACGTCCTAGCCATACTCAACCTTGGAAGAATTATGTCTCTAAGACACCTTTCAGGATGCCGCCTATTCCATGATGAAATTCAAATTCATTATCATATGTACAGAGTGCTGTGAAATTCTTACTCACATAACACAAATGGCTAGTATGGTCAACCCCTCTTCTACTCGTGATCCTTTTACTATCCGCAATGGCCTAGGGAAGTCTTGATGTCTTGACTGTCCTATGTGGTCTCATTCTCTACAGTTGGAGGGTCAGTCTCCTATAATCTGAGAAAAGTGTCCTGCCCTTTGGTGTTCTTGGAGAGTATTGCAGGCTTGCTCAAGGGGTCTCCGTCAAGGGTGTTTTCAGAGGACTCCCTTAAGAGGCACTCAGTATCTTAACAAGGTTCACTGTTTCTTAACAACCTCCATGTTCCCATAGTAGCATGTGGAGATGTGCTCTGAGAACCAGTGAAGGTTTCTTTTTCTCTTTGAAAGGTCCCTTTTGTCAGGGGTCATCTTGGTGAGACCCATGCACCTGGCAATGCGAGCCTGGCAAATCCTTACAAATGTACAGTCATATGAAAAAGTTTGGGAACCCCTCTCAGCCTGCATAATAATTTACTCTACTTTCAACAAAAAAGATAACAGTGGTATGTCTTGCATTTCCTAGGAACATCTGAGTACTGGGGTGTTTTCCAAACAAAGATTTTTAGTGAAGCAGTATTTAGTTGTATGATATTAAATCAAATGTGAAAAATTGAATGTGCAAAAATTTGGGTCCCCTTGTAATTTTGCTGATTTGAATGCATGTAACTGCTCAATACTGATTACTTGCAACACCAAATTGGTTGGATTAGCTCGTTAAGACTTGAACTTCATAGACAGGTGTGTCCAATCAAGAGAAAAGGTATTTAAGGTGGTCAATTGCAAGTTGTGCTTCCCTTTGACTCTCCTCTTAAGAGTGACAGCATGGGATCCTCAAAGCAACTCTCAAAAGATCTGAAAACAAAGATTGTTGAGTATCATGGTTTAGAGGAAGGCTACAAAAAGCTATCTCAGAGGTTTAAACGGTCAGTTTCAACTGTAAGGAATGTAATCAGGAACAGGCACAGTTGCTGTTAAACCCAACAGGTCTGGCAGGCTAAGAAAAATACAGGAGCGGCATATGTGCAGGATTGTGAGAATGGTTACAGACAACCCACAGATCACCTCCAAAGACTGCAAAAACGTCTTGCTACCAGATGGTGTATCTGTACATTGTTCTACAATTCAGCGCAATTTGCACAAAGAACATCTGTATGGTGGGGTGATGAGAAAGAAGCCCTTTCTGCACTCACACCACAAACAGAGTCGCTTGTTGTATCCAAATGCTCATTTAGACAAGCCAGATTAATTTTGGAACAAAGTGCTTTGGACTGATGAGACAAAAATTGAGTTATTTGGTCATAACAAAAAGCGCTTTGCATGGCGGAAGAAGAACACAGCATTCCAAGAAAAACACCTGCTACCTACTGTCAAATTTGGTGGAGGTTCCATCATGCTGTGGGGCTGTGTGGCTAGTTCAGGGACTGTGATCCTTGTTGAAGTCGAGGGCCGGATGAATTCAACCCAATATCAATAAATTCTTCAGGATAATGTTCAAGCATCAGTCACAAAGTTGAAGTTACGCAGGACAATGTCTCAAAACAAAGCTCGAAATCTACAAAGGCATTCATGCAGAGGGAGAAGTACAATGATCTAGAATGGCCGTCACAGTCCCCTGACTTGAATATCGTTGAAAATCTATGGGATGATTTGAAGCATCAAATTGAACTGAACTGGAGAGATTTTGTATGGAAGAATGGTCAGAAATACCTCCATCCAGAATCCAGACACCCATCAAAGGCTATAGGAGGCGTCTAGAGGCTGTTATATTTGCAAAAGGAGGCTCAACTAAGTATTGATGTCATATCTCTGTTGGGGTGCCCAGATTTATGCACCTGTCTAATTTTGTTATGATGCATATTGCATATTTTCTGTTAATCCAATAAACTTAATGTCACTGCTGAAATACTACTGTTTCCATAAGGCATGTCATATATTAAAAGGAAGTTGCTACTTTGAAAGCTCAGCCAATGATAAACAAAAATCCAAAGAATTAAGAGGAGTTCCCAAGCTGGCACTCCAAAAATGCACACTAATACATTCAAAACAAGTTCAGCTCTCAATATATATTCATTCATTCACTTTCTGAACTTGCATTATCTATTTCAGAGAGCTGCAAGACAGGAACCAACACTGGATGTGATGGCAGACTATCAGATGGTAACTCACAACCTCACCGGGTCAATTTAGTGTTGACAAGCAAACCAAATCTGCAAATCTTTGTAGAGAGAAAACCAGAGTACCTGGGCTAAAATCTATGCAGACAAGGAGAGAACATTCAAGGCCCACACAGATTTCCTCTACCTGTTGTGAGAGCTAGCCTGAACACCATCAGATAAACACCAGCAGGGTTATAAAACACACGGGTTTATTAATAAATGTCCCCAACACAATCCCGCACAGCACACAGTGCTCCCGCACCAATCACCCCAAATTACGGGTTCTTAAATGTCCGCGGGCCGCCTTTCTTCTCTCCGTCGCTGGAGCTTCATCTTACTCCAGCATCCGACTCTCACTCCCAGACTGTAAAAAGGCGGCCCCTTATATAGTCACCCGGATGTGCTCCAGGTGCTCATTGATGTCCTTCCGGCGGCACTTCCTAGTGTGGCGGAAGTGCTGCATGAGCACCCGGAAGTACTCTGGGTGTCCCTGGAAGGTCCTTCCTCCACCTTCCCAGGTGTGGCAAAACTGCAGATCTCCCGGGCTCCGCGATGCTAGTGGCACCCCCTGGCGGTGGCCATGGGTCCCAATGGGTTTGAGCCTCCTTGCTCCATCCCCGTGGTCCCCTCACTATCCAGGGCGGTTGCCTCCTTGTGGCCCGGGGGACATATAGACCACCTCCCGGTCCATCCAGGCGTCCCGGCTGGGTCTGGCCCCCAGCCTCCTGCCACACTGTAAAATAGCAGCACTAACCACTGTGCCATCGTTTGCATATCATTTTCTAAAAATACTTCAGATTTTTAATATTTAGTGCCTTTTAATTAGAGCTCCACAATGGCTGTGAAATTTAAAAAGAACAGAAATAAACATAATAAACTGAAAATAAATTAAGGTATCAAATCATATATATTGTAATAACACTAAACTATGTAAACTTCATAACACCCTGAATCACATATATTTATTAAGAAATGAAAAAAAGAGTGGATTTACAATAAACTGCAAAAAAGTAAAGTTATAATTAAAAGAATATCATACAAGGCCATATCTACCTGATTGCAGTCCTTTTTAAAAATCACATCTCTTTGACATGTTTTACTGTAAATCACTTAAATCTAGAATTTGCTCTCATGATAAAAACACAAAACTTCATTATTAATATGTATTATATACTGTATGCCTGTTTTAGCCAAATTTGAGACTCATTGAATACTAACATCTCATTATGTGCATACAATATATACATTCTTAAACACACCTAATCCAGTTTAGGGGTGCAGTGGGATGAAGCCTATCCTGACATCACTGGGCACAGGGCAGGAAACAAACCTGGACAAGGAGTCTGACCAGTGCAGGATACATAAAGTACAATAAGGTCAATTTGTAGTTGATAGATAGATAGATAGATAGATAGATAGATAGATAGATAGATAGATAGATAGATAGATAGATAGATAGATAGAATTTCATTTTAGTATAGTTGGCAGGATAACATAGATAGATAGATAGACATCCCATATATTATGGAGCCCTGAAATGGGGGGAACCGTGTAGAAAAAGTCATTTTACATGGTGTGACTGAAATGTATGCAAATCCCCATAAATTAAAAGTCTGCAATGTGCACTTTAATAGCATCAAAATTGCTTGATTTGTAATTTTAAATGATGGAGCATAGGGGTAAATCAATGAAAAACATGTCTTTGTCCCAACCTTTATGGAGGGCACTGTATATAGATAGATAAAAGCACTATAAGGTGGAAATTTTGCATTTTACAAAAGCTCAAACAATATTGTAACTAACAAAAACAGCAACAGTCCCCCTCAAATATATGCAAGAATTGCAGAAAAAGAAGAAAAAACTTTTGACTTGGCTAATGACAAGAGAGCTGTCCCAGTGAGACACTGTAAAGATGTATTGCTGTTGGTATAAAGGACCCCCCCATTAGCGTTTCTTGACACACTTTTGCTGAATAATTTGTTGCCTGAAAGTCCTCACTTTTAGTGTGTGAGAGAGGGGATGTGCAGCATTGTTCATAATGGCACTCAGTTTTGTGTTTATTCTCTTCTCCACTACTAACTCCAGGGGGTCCAGAGTATATACCACAATTGAGGCTGCCTTCTTAATCAGCTTAGTGCCTCACTTGAAGTGACACTACCAGCCCAGCACACCAAAGTGTAGAAGAACGTACTGGCCATCACAGAGGTGTAGAAGATGTAATTATGTCACTACCAAAATTAAAGGATCACAGTCTCCTAAGCAAAAAGAGCCTCCTCTGACTTTTCTTATATAGTTCATCTGTGTTACAAAACCAGACCAACCTGTCAGTACTTGTGGAAGTGCACAAGTCCACATCCACTCCATGAATAGTGACTCCTCTCCACTGTCTCATCCCTGTTTTCAATGCACCCCATTAATGCCGAATCATCAGTGAATGTCTGCCACTGAACTGACCTGGTGTTATATTTATAGTCAGAGGTGTACAGAGTGAAGATAAAAGGAGGCAGAACTGTTACTTGTGTTACTCCCATGTTCCTGTACATCCACGCCAGAGATACAGTCCTTGAGTCTCACAGACTGTGGTTTGCTGAACATCCAGAACCCCACTGGCTCATTCACCTGCGTATTAATTTAAGTTAATAATAATCTACACATCTTTTGGAGCATGAAAGACAAACTGGAGCACCTGGAATAAAACCCATGTAGATGTAGGGAGAGCATGCAAGTGACTGAGTGTGGGATTCAGATGCTGAATCTGTGAAAGGAATTTGGCCCCATGTAACTCTGAATTGGATTTAATGAGCTGGAGAATGTTTTATTATGGTATATGTAATAGTCATTTTGTGTCTGTAAACGTCTAAACCACCCTGAGCTTGTAAAAAGAAAGTGAAACATAAAAATAATGGATAACAAGTGGCAGGGGGTACAGTTAATAGTGGTGCTGCATGAAAGCTGCTTCCTCATTTCCGGCACTTACACTGTCTATGTGCTGTTTGCATATACTCCTCCCATGTCCTTATGGGTGTTCCC
Source organism: Erpetoichthys calabaricus (assembly GCF_900747795.2). NCBI lineage: Eukaryota > Metazoa > Chordata > Cladistia > Polypteriformes > Polypteridae > Erpetoichthys > Erpetoichthys calabaricus. The sequence goes on from NC_041405.2 coordinate 135,364,049, forward strand.
TGGATACTTTGGTTTCCTCCCACATTCCAAAGATTTACAAAGTAGGTTAATTGGTCCTTTTTGAATGAAGGGGTGTATTTAAGTGTGCCTTGCCACAACCTAGCTTTCCATCTTTGTCTGGTTCTGGTTCTTGTGTAGCAAGCAGTCTCAGAAAGTGAATGAATGAATGATTGAATAAATACGTATTTTCAAATAGTATTTTCAAAAGTCCCATCACTTTACTTTTCCTAGCCAACACTGCTTTCTACTGTGCACATTCACGCAGTTGAAGTTTGCCTGCTTAACTCAGTTCTGCTTTTGTTTTCTCTTAGGTTTTGTTTTACAATTGAAGCATTTGTTATTTCGAATGAGTCTTGCTATTGGATAGTTTTCTTTGGACTGGCTCTTGTGATTGTGCTGTTTTTTGTTGTGCAGTGTCCTGAAATGTGATTATTTTTTTGTCAGACTCTGACTTTGTATTATAATGGATTCAGAAGGTATTGAGAACACTTCACATTTCCACATTTTGTTATGTTGCAGCCTTGTGCTAGAATCATTTACATTCATTTTTCTTCCCACATCAAGCAACACTCAGTTCCTCAGAATGACAAAGTGAAAACAGAATTTTAGAAATGGTTGCAAATTTATTAATAATAAAACACAGAAATATCCCACTGGCACAAGTATTCATCCCCTATACGCAGTACTTATTTGAAGCCCTTTTGGCAGTAATGACAGCCTGAAGTCATCCCAGTGGCGTAGCTCGAGTTCGTGCCGCTCGGGGTGGGGTGGGGCTTCAATTTACCGCCATCCAACATATCTGAATATGTTAACCTATTTAAATAGAAAATTAAAATGACATATAGAGAAAAATTAAGAAAAACTTTGCATAGATTTATTCATATATAGGGAAACAGGAATAATTTTTCACATATAATTATTTATAAGCATCAACTAGACAAGAATATGGTATAGACGCACTGATAAGCCGTGTTCTAATTATTAGTTTAAAATAATTACGCTGCGAAAACCAGAACCAGTGTAGTGTACAAGTGATAGGTGGGGATGTTTTCTGTGCAGAGCAAGAACGTATTCAGATTGATAACGAAACGAAATTATAAATTGTAAATTAGTTGTTTATCTTCCTAGAAATTATTATCGATGTAATGTTTATGTTTAGGGCGGCACAGTGGCACAATGGTAGCTCTGCTGCCTCCCAGTAAAGAGACCTGGGTTTGCTAGAGTTTGCATGTTCTCCCTGTGTATGCGTGGGTTTCCTCCCACAGTCCAAAGAATTGCAGGTTAGGTGCATTGGTGATCCTAAATTGTGCTTGGTGTGTGCCTTGAGGTGGGCTGGCACCCTGCCCGGGATTTGTTCCTGCCTTGTGCCCTGTGCTGGCTGGGATTGGCTCCAGCAGACCCCCATGACCATGTGTTAGGATATAGCGGGTTGGAAAATGACTGACTGACTGTTTATGTTTATTTTTGTTACTGCCTCATAAATTTCAATTGCTGTGTCTGATGCCGTCACAGAAAGACAGTCTGAAAATTATTTTTGAAGCATGTGTGGATAAAAATCAGAGAATTCTACTTTTTTCATTCATGAGTGATATTTTTCCGAACCCTGCTGCTTATACACAAATTGTACTGAGCCTTTTGGCCATTAATGCCGCCCCGAAAAATGTGCTGCCACCTCTGCCCACCCTTAGCTATGCCACTGAGTCTTCGTGGGTCTGACGTGACAAGCCTCGCACACCTGGATTTGGGAATTTTCTGTCATTCCTCCTCTCAGGCTCTGTCAGGATGGATGGAGACTGTTGGTGGACAGCTATTTTCAGGTCTTTCCAGAGATGTTCAACTGGGCACAAGTCCGGGCTCTGTCTGGGCCATTCAAGGATATTCACCCCTAAGCTACTCCTGTGTTGTCTCTGCTTTTTGCTCAGGGTCATTGTCCTGTTGGAAGGTAAACCTTTGACCCAGTCTGAGGTCCAGCATGCTTTATTTTTTAATTAAGGGTATCTCCGTATTTTGCCCTGTTCAGATTTCCCTCATACCTGATTGGTCTTCCAGTCCCTGAGGCTGAAAAACAACCTCACAGCCTGATGTTGCACCACCACACTCCACTTTGGAATAGTATTGCACACATGATGAGCAGTGCCTGGTTTTCTCTAGGTATGATATTAATCTTGGTTTCATCCTCCAGAGAACTTTGTTTCTCACAGTCTGAAACACCTTTGTGTGCCTTTTCACAAACTCCAAGTGAGCTTTCGTGTGTCTTTTACTGAAGAGAGACTTCAGTCTAGTCACTCTGTCAGTATCAGTGGAGGTTTGCCGTCATGGTTGTCCTTCTGGACGTTTCTCCAATCTCTGCACAGCCAGAATGACCATCAGGTTCTCGGTTACCTCTCTTACCAAGGCCCTTCTCCAACGATAACACAGTTTGGCCAGTTGGCCAGCAGTACACAGAGTAGTGGTTGTCCAAAACTTCTTCCAAAGCAGCTGTGCCCTAGAGAATGCTTTGTAGCCTTCCCCAGATCTGTGCCTTGGCACAATCCTGTCTCAAAGTTCTGCAGGCAGTTCCTTTGACCTGATGGTTTAGTTTTTGCTCTGTCAGCTGTGGAACCTTCTATAGACAGACGTGTGCCTTTCCTAATAAGTGCACTCAGCTGAGTTTATCACAGATGGACTCCAAACAAGGAGAAGAAACAAATCAATGAAGATCAATAGCATGGGATACTTCTGAGCTAAAAGTCGAGGTTCATAGCAAAGGTCTGAAAATTTGAGTCAATGTGATATTGTAGTTTTCAGAAATTTCTTAAATCCTGCTTTTACTTTGTCATTATGGAGTATTGAAGGAGTGTTGCTTGATGCGGGGAAAATTAACTTATATGATTTTAGCACAACATAACAAATTGTGAAAAATGTGAAGATGCCTAAACACTTTCTGAATCCACAGTACACGTTTTGTTGGACTGGATCCTGCAATTCGGACCTTTTTGGCTCATCTCTTTCTTTCTGTTGGAATTATTATTTGTTCTGGTCCAATATTAAAGTTTTATTATTGTTTTTCTCAAAATGGTTCCTTGCACCTGGAGTCTACCATATTCTACTATTGTCGCATCTTCTTTTGAATTAGATTGTTGAATCCTGCTGTATTCTTTCCTAATATTGTGCACCCACCACACCTCCTGGATTGTCGCTAGATGACACCTTAGCACCACACTGGTACAGTGTGAGGTTTTTTATGGTGGCTGGAGTGCCAATCCTGCCACCATCCCCCAGGTTCGAGGACCTGCTTGCCGGGCTGGATGCAAGTTAACATCATACCCAGGAAGAAGAAATTGTGGGTTAAGTACCATGAGAGAGTCACTTCTGGTGTGTATGGGATTCAAACCGGCAACCTTCTGATTTGCCAGCACAAATCCCTAGCCTCTGTGCCACCACTCCCAGCTACTGTTATAAATGCACCAATCAGCCACAACAAAAAACACCTGCACTAATATTGTGTAGGTTCCCCTCGTGCCGCCTAAAGCTATGACCCATTATAGCATGGACTCCACAGAACCTCTGAAGGTGCCCTGCAGTATCTGGCACCAAGATGTTAGCAGCAGATCCTTTAAGTCCTGTAAGTTACAAAGTTGTGCCTTTATGGATTGGACTTGTTTTTTCAGCATATGTCACACATGCTCAGTTACATTGAGATCTGGGGAATGTGTAGGCCAAGCCAACATCCTGAACTTTTTCTCATATTTCCTCAAACCATTCCTGAACAATTTGTGCAGTTTGGCAAGGCGCATTATCCTGTTGATAAAGGCCACTGCCTTTAGGGAATACTGTTACCATGAAGGGTTTTAAGTGGTCTGCAACAATCTTTAGGAAGGTGGTATGTGTCAAAGTAACATCCACATGAACGCCAGGATCCAATGTTTCCTAGAAGGGCATTTTGCAAGACCTCATTTCTGCCTCTGCCAGCTTGCCTTCTTTCCATAGTTCATCCCAGCTACCATCTGTTCCCCAGGTAAATGGCGTAAATGCAACCAGACGTTCACATGATCTAAAAGAAAATGTGAATCATCGGGTCATGGTCACCTTATTCTTTTGCTCGATAGACCAGTTCTGATACTCATATGCCCATTATAGACACTTTCAGCTGTGGACAGGGGTCAGCATGAGCACTTTGACTGGTCTGCGGCTCTGCAGCACCACAGGCAACAAGTGCTATGCACTGTGTGTTCTGACACCTTTCTCTTATGGTCAGCATTAAGTTTTTAGCAATTTGTGCTACCATAGTTTTTATTCCCTATGCACATCATTGAGCTTTGGGGACCCATGACCCTGTCACCAGTTCACTGATTGTCTTCATAGGACAACTTTTGGTAGGTACAAACCACTGCACAATAGGAGCACACCACAAGAACCTGCCGATTTAGAAATGGCCTGACCCAGTCATCTAGCCATCACAATTTGGCCCTTGATAAAGTCGCTCAGATCCTTATGCTTGCCCATTTTTCCTGCTTCCAACGCATCACCTTCAAGAACTGGGTGTCCAGTTGCTGCCTAATATATGTCACCCCTTGACAGAGATAATGAACGTTATTCACTTCACCTGTCAGTCGTGTGTATAATCGAAGAGTCTGATCTTGTGAAGCTCAGGAATTTTATGTTGGAATGGAAAACAATATTTAAACTTTTTGCAATAAGCCAGGTCATTATACTGTGGCATTTTCACTTAAATCAGGCCCTGTTCCTTGAAAGTTTTTTATTGCTTGTTGGTCCCAGTCTTCAATTAGGATGGTTTTTGTTGGATTGGATTTTATAACTGGGACTTTTTTTTAAAAGCCTGTGCTTTTTAATTTGCTTGTTTTATAGTGGACTGCCTTTCTTCTTGGACTGAGTCCAGTCACTAAACCACTGTCTATTGGACCTGATTCTGCGTTTACTATGTGTCTGTTGAACCCGTTGTATCTTAGAAACATTTCTTTGGTCCAGTAAAACGCCAAGGGTGTGTATCACACTTACAGTATATTTTATTTTCACAGGGCATACCATGACTTTTGTGTCTATTCACCTTTTCAGGGGACTAACTGGAGTCCATTTCATAGAAGCTTAGGTTCTGCTATATATATTCTTCATTTCTTTGGTGTGACAACTGGACAACTAATTGAAGACATATTTACCTCGGCTACACAAAACAGAAATGAATTTGTCACTCAGGTGCAGTTGAAAGGCAACATGATCCCTAAAGAAATACATTTGTGTGCATTATTTATGACATTTAGGACAAAGGAGCTGGAGCTGCACCAAGCAACAGTTGGCAGAGGTGCTAAGAAACACGATCAAGCTACAGCAATGGTCTCACCTTATCAAAGTGTGCTGGCTTGTAAGTTCAAGTTCTGAGACTCTGGCTCTCTGGATCCTCTCTTAGTTGTTGACATCTAGTTTAAATATTTGGAACACTGTGCCCCCCCACTGCCCCCCCTCTCCGGCAGTGCAATGTGTACGACCACCCACAGAATCATCACATTCTGCAACAGCAAACCCTCTCCAGAATTTAGAATTTCCTTTCATTTTTAAACTCGCATTCTTGTCTGCTTTTCATTTTCCCCATTCTCACAAGCCTTAAGGTTAAATGACTTTGTGGCTGCTTTTATCAAAGCATTTTAAGATTCACTTGTGGCTTAATATTTTGTAATGTTGTGAGTGTGGGGAGGTTGTGTGGTATGAGGTACTTAGGAACCACAATAAAAACATGTGAGGAACATTAAGGAGGTAATGAGCAAGATATGGCCAGAGAAAGCATGAAACGCCTGCTGCCTAATGTCTTTGAAGTCTGATCCTGCTTTAACTCCCTAGCCTGTAGCTCAGCCTCAGAGTTCTACTTCTGTCACATCTCAGGGTCTTTCTCTTTTACATTCAAGATTTTGATTCTTGTGGATCTCAAAAATCTGCTGCTTTACTCCTAGAAGTCTGATTCTGTAAGATCTTATCATGTTCGCTTTTCCTCACGCCTGATCCTGCCCCAATTTTCATCTTTTCTTACAGATGTTTGAAATACTTTCTTGTTCTTCCATTTAACAGAGTCAGATAGCTTTATCCATAGTGGTAAGATATGCTAACCCCCTTTGGTGCCCAAGGGAATTTTTGGTTTATTAAAGAAAACATTACAACACCAAAGGTCAGATCTCATAATCCTTTTCACATAAGCACACAATCCCTAGACCCTCTTGCTCATTAACCCCTTGAAATCTGCTCTCATTCTCTGCATTTTTTTCCCTGCCGGAATGTCATTCTTTAAGACGACATGTGGGTTGTGTGGGTGGATGGGTAGAAAGATTGGATGGATGGAGAAATAGGATATTATAAATTCCTACAAATGCACCTTTTAAATGAGATCTCCTTCCATTCTCATCAGCAGGCAACCAGGGCCGTCTTAACATATGGGCAAAATGGGCACTGGCCGGGGGCCCCAGGAGCATAGGGGCCCATGATGTTTCTGATGCCTATGTATGTTTCTGTTCTGCTATCAAAACAGGGGCCCCAGTGAACTACTATGCCCAGGGGCTTATGATGCTGGTAAAACGGCCCTGCAGGCAACATGGGTCTAGACAGTTACACACATCTTCTTTGTTGTTATATTACAGTCAAGGTAATTAATTCCCTGACTTGTATGTGTATTATGCTTTTCTGTTGTTTAGTTGTTGTTGGACTATTATCGTTCATGTTTCTGTGTTATTACTGGTGGTTTTGTTTATTTAACATCTATCTGTTCTTCTATATTCCTTGTACTTTGTGGGTGGAGCCCTGATGTCACTGTTGAAGTACCACCCTCAGTTTTTACATTCAAGAGTTGACAGCAGGACTTTCAGTAGTCCGTTGTTGTTTCACAGAGTGAATTTGTAAGTATTAAGTTTTCTGGTTTTTAAAATCTTTTTTTCTGGTTTGCTGATTCTGTCATGGGCGGCATGGTGGCGCAGTGGTAGCTGTTCTCCCTGTGTCTGCGTGGGTTTCCTCCGGGCGCTCCGGTTTCCTCCCACAGTCCAAAGACATGCAGGTTAGGTGGATTGGCGATTCTAAATTGGCCCTAGTGTGTGCTTGGTGTGTGGGTGTGTTTGTGGATTGGTTCCTGCCTTGTGCCCTGTGTTGCCTGGGATTGGCGCCAGCAGACCCACGTGACCCTGTGTTCGGATTCAGCGGACTGGAAAATGGATGGATAATTCTGTCATTTGAACTATGTACTAGAACTTATTTTCCTCAGTTTTGCCCTTTTTGTTTTCTTGTTGTTATTGCATTTAGAAAGCTACTTTGTTAATGTTGCTACATCCAGGCAAATGTTTTAACAGTTCCTTTCCCTAGAAGAGCATTTTTGTGTATTTTATAGATTTTTCGATTTAAAAAGAGATTGTTCAACTCTTTATTTTGGGCCTAATATGGTTCAAAGCCTTCCTGTGGAATTGGGAGATCAGACTGCTTGGGGTGAGGCCTATTCTAGGGCCAGTCCACACTACTATGCTTTTGTTTAAAAATGCAGACATTCGTCTGCATTTTTGCCTTTGCATTATAAAAAAAAATAAATACATATTTCTGAAAATGCTCTCCAGAGCCCTATACTTTTAAAAAAAACTGACAGAGTTTCAGTGAGGATGGGTGAAAATTAAGGTATCAAAAAACATTGACCCCCATCACACTCTTGTTGGTTTGATACTCTGTACCAATAACTTTTTGATGAAACTTTATTAACTTCTAACAAGGAACTGAGTGTCCATTAGGCATGTCCCATTCATGGACACTAAAACTGGACCTGCCTTTGTCTAAATATTAATAAATTTAAATATAAACTCATGGTACAATCAGAACAGTCCAGAAATCACCTTACTGCCACCTACAAGCCTGTTATTGACAGCAGCACCTCCCTGTTATTCAAGCCAGACGTTTTTATATGAGTTTGTCTTTGGTTTTATTATATTTGTTTACTAGCTGAAATACCCATCATTGCCTGGGAGGAAATAAAGTGTTTTTTTTTAATTGTTTAAGAAATATATAATTTAAAAAACACAACTTTAAAAATAAAAATAAATTAACAAACAATGAAGACTCACTAATGTGCTTGTCTTGTGGTCTTGTATGTATGTTATCATCCAGCTGATGCTTGGAACTGGCCAACTCTATTTAGTTTCAAAAGCAACAGGGGAGCGGTGGAGCTCAAACATAAAGAATTCTGGCAGTCGCCGTCCGGTGGTCGTTCTGAGTGTCAACTGGATGATAACACGCATACAAGACCACAAGATCCCCCCCACCCTACCCAGAAGGGAGTGGGTTAGGGTTGTTTTCACCCTACAGTATTTTTAGTCGACCAATGAGAAAGATGTGTACCAAGTTTCATGAAAATCTCTCCAGCCGTTCGGAAGTGATGCTGGAACATACATACATACACACACACACACACACACACACACATCCGACTTTTATATATATAGATTTATTTATTGGGAGCTTTTGTAAAATTTTAATTTTCCCACAGGGACAAATGAAGTACAATTTAATCTAATCTAATCTTATAACATGACCTGTCCCTGATTCAATCCTGCTCACTATAATGCCACCTTCCTTGATTGGTCACCCTTCATGGAAGAAAAACCTTTTCCAACATAGTAGGCATTAAAAAGTTTCTTTCCTTGGGACTTGTTGTGTTGCCTACCTGGATGCATCTAAATTGAGTTTTGTACAGTTTGAATGCTGCATATGTACACAAAAGGCAAAAATTTCTCAGTCGCTATAGTAAATTCCGTTGCCGGTGAAGTTACCGTTGAAGTAAAAAAATTAAGAGCCCCTTCAAAAATCAGATTATAAATAAGTCAGATGACAGCCTCTTGTAAGCGTTTACCACTTAAAGTTGATCCATTCAATAAGCAGGGACGCTGTCTGCCACAAAAGCAATAGCAATGCACCGAATGAAGTGGACAGGTGTAGAATGCAGCCGAGCACACAAGAATACAGGACAGAGACACAGACACACAATGCATTAAAGCTAAGGTATAGACATATGCACACACAGTTTATTTATTTATTTATTTACTAAAGGGCTTCACCAACCCTTGGGACACTTCGCGTCTCTGACGCTCGTGTATGTGGATTTCACTTTTACCAAATAACAAATTTTTTTAATTCTCATGGATATGCCTCTTCACTGGGAAGAAACACTACTTTTCCCTGATGGCAACACGAACTAGACGATCTACAAGTTTCCGACTTAAAGTTTAAATCCAAACAATATATTCAATTTCTTTTCACTGTTCCATTATTTCACCGAGTACCGGTAATAATTTCCATTTGTTTGTGCTAATGCGATCTTTACATTTTTTTGAGACTTTCAAATTTTAGCACTTTCATTATCTCTAACCTGCTCTGCATGTGTATTGCACCAATGTTTTTGAATTCTTTACGACGTTCTACTTTCTCATCTACTCTTTGTCTTTTATTTCCAGCCCTGGGCGTGGTTAAATCTCTTGGCACAAAGTCTCATCTCATGGGAAAGTATCTCTATGAAAAAGTCATGTCTCCTCCCAGGCTAAAAAGTCTTGTCTCGTCTCATGTTTTTTTTTGTTATAATAGAGAGATTGATTGATTGATTTATTTTCTCAGTTGAATGCTGTTTGCACAAAATGTGCTCCAATTACAATGGAGTGCTTATTAGTCAATCCTCTCGCGAATGAACATACAGTAGAGCTGGTCACTTTTTGTTTTCAAGTGTTAGAACATTAACATGGGGTTCATTTGCTTCAGCTCTTTAAACAATTTCCTTCTTTTTCAATGCTGTGAACACGCTGCTTCACTGATACTTTTCAAAGTACACAAAGCACTAGGGAATCTGATTTTTATGGAGCTCTGAATTTTTCACAGCACTTTGGCACTCCAGCCATCATTAAAAAAGCCTTCCACTGTTCCATTCCATCTGAACTAGTGTGGTGCTGAGGTGTCACCCGTTGCATAGCTACACTTGGGTCCTAATCTGGGATCTTGAGGTGGTTTATCATGCTTGATCAGTTTATACTCTTAACCTAACTGTCCCTTCAAGGATTTCTCCGCAGATGTGCACATGCCCAGAGTAGTCGAAGGTCTATGTCATATGCGTTACCGGGCATTTCAGTGAGGACAAAAATACTTTTGTAAATGATATGAAAACTTTAGTGTGGAAAGACATCATTTTTGTTTAAAAATGTTGCTTTTAAATGAAAAAGTAACAGTGAAGATGTAGCCCTAGGAGACAAAATACCCTCTTTGCTATAACGATGTGCTCAAATTATAACATTCAGGTGAATTTTCTGTACATGTCATACAAATCATTATTGAGAAAAGTACTGAAAACAGTGTAAACTACACAAGGTCTTATCTCACTCTGGAAAACTGTGGCATTTATACAAAAATCATAAAGGCTGTGAAGGAAGGTAAGGATAGGCTGGCATGGATGGCCAGTTACTTGACCCTCATAATGGATGGAGAACATCTGGCAGGAATAGTTGGTGTTCTCTTTCCCAGTTGGAGCATAAAGGATGGACAAAGGCCTTTACAGGGTTGTTTGCTCCACCAATATGCCAGGTGGCAGCATTCCTCTGCTGAGCATCTTGTGCGCACACCTGTTAGGCTACCTGGGAGTTGTAGTCCCGATGGACAGCCCTGTTGTGTTACTTGGGTACCACCAGGTGGAGCTGACAGGAGAGGAATTCTCCACTTAAAGGCAGCTTGAGCGATTATGACAACAGAAGTATCCCCATGTGAGCCAGAGTCAGGAGAGGAGAAGGATAACACTCCCCTGGGAGACTGGAAGAGGAGAAAGGAAAGGAAAAATAAAGAGTAAAGAGGCAGAGGAGAAATATATATTAAAGGTATTATGAATTAAAGGTATTAAGTTTAACAAAAAGGAATGATTTGATACTGGGACTCAGGTCTTTTTAGTTATGTCAAGGGTTTGGGGCCCTGATATACCGTCTAGTGCTTCTAAGAAATTTTGTGGCAAGAAGAGTAAGTATTGGAGCAGGTAGCGGTACAGCATCATAGAATACTGTCCATACGGCACTGTGAGCACTTTGTGTGTGGAGTTTGAATGGTTTTCCTATGCTTTTAGGATTTTAAGCCCACAGTTCAGATTCATATAGTTAGAGTGCACATGTCTGCATGTTCCAAGTGCCCAGCTCCCCTAGACACCATCCTGGAAAAGTTAGGTTGGATGGGCAGATACTGTAAATAGACATGACAAAATAAGATAATGTATACACAAATATTTTTAAAGTATCAGAACAGGGATATAGCGGGAGAAAAATTAAGGGGTGTGTAAATGCACAGACCACTGTGAAACATGGGGTGTGTACAGAACGCCCTAACCCAACACAGACAGGCAGGACACAAGTTTCACCACACAGCACACGCTTTCTTTGTTCCCCACAAGAGCACAATGTCCACAATACCAAGTACAGCACTGTCCCTTCATCTCCACTCCTCCATTCAGGCTTTGTCTTTCTTCCTCCCGACTCTGGCCATTAAGTAGAGGTGACTGGCCCCTTTAATAGGACTCCAGGTATCCAATGACCTTCTTCCGGCAGAACTTCCTAGTGTGGCAGAAGAGCTGCCAATCAGAGCCCATTAAACATGGAGGCGCCTCGCGCCCCAGCAGGGTTGAGTTTCCATGCTCTAAACTTGTGGCCCCACTGTAAGCCAAGGGGGCTGCCCTCTATCAGTCTGTAGGAGACAGTATCCAGAATAAGCCTTCTCCTCGATCCTTCTGTGCCGAGTAAGTGCCTCGATGGTCCACCACACTACCTATGCAGTTTGGCCAGTGCAGTACTACTGTATACACCAGGAGTACAAACATAGCATTAATGAGAATATTACAGAATCCTGACGTTTTATCCTCTCATTTGTCTCTTTTGCTCATATGTATATTGTTCTATTAGACTGCAAATTGTAGCTTTACTCTTTCAAATTTTATAGCCTTGTCCCCAGGGTTTAGATCTTTTCAGTGTTTAACATTCCACAGCTCCTTTCCTAGGCCAGATCTTAGTATTTGGCTGCTTTACATTTAGCGCCTGATCCTGCAGGATCTCCGCACCGCAGCTTTGCAGCCGGGGTCAGATTCTGCAACTCTGTCTTTTTATATCAAGGGGTCTGAACTTTTTTGGTTTTAATATTTTGCAGCACTACTACTAGGAGTCTTTTCCTATGAAATGTAAAGATTCCAAAGTTTGACATCAAAAGTTTGACCCTGCATCCTGTTGTTTCCCCATAGGAATCTGATTATACTGAGTTAAGAAAAAAAGAATTTTTACTACCAGGGATCAGATCCCGTAACTATTTTGCCTTCTGACAAAGGCGTCTGATCCCCTGGTCATTTGTGTTCTGAAGTTTAGTTTAATCTGTAAGATCTCTGTATTATAGTTTCTCCACCCGGTGGCAGATCTAATGACCTTGTAGCTTTATACCAGGGGGTTTTATCCTGCCAGTCTGTAATATCATGCAGTTGTTCACCATGGTGTTTCCGAATGTTGTATACTACAGATGTACCCAAGAGCTTGATTTCCTTTGTTCTCAGTTTTACATGCTTAGCCACATGGGGCCTGTTCTAGCTGCCTATCAGCATCTTGCAGCCAGTCTGACTTTGTGTCCTGCAGCTTTCTCCCAAGATTCTGTTCCTGATCCATCTAAATTTTCCACATCATTGCTCTCTGATCACCTCCATTCTAAAGACTTCATGAATAGTTGTTGGACTTTTTCACTGGTCCTTTAAGTGTACAACCTGCCTGCAGCGTCCCACGGGAGTCTGTCTGGCTGCAGTCTCACAGCCTGGTACATCTCTAACAGCCAACAATAACAGAGCTGGGGAGGTAGGGAATGCAGAGAGGACAGTAATATTTCACATTCACGCCGCAAGCTCCGGAAATCACAGGCCTTTTCTCACGAGACCGGCATCCCCACCGCTCAAGAGGGTTATTACAGCTGTTTACTCTGACCGCTCTGGTTCAAGGCAATGACTTCATCTGGCAGACAAACGTTTTTATTGTACTTGTGTAGCAGAGTCTGGCACAAAAACACACAGCCACTCAAGTAGAAAACCAAGGCAGTGGGAGAGTTGGGGAGGGTTTTTATAGTGGGGGCACCGCACAACAAAATGCTTGCCCTGAGACAGAATTGACTCAAACCACCTGCCCTTGACAGAGCTGTGCTTACCCCAGCTAACTTTTAGATGCACAAGCATCCCCTACATTGTTGTTCCTAAAGCATGAGGTCCTCCTCCTTCAGCCCTTGAAGCAGAGAGCTGTCTTGCTTTGCCTAATTCTAGACCCACAGAATGGTGCCAAAATAACAGTTCTGCTTTTCTCCTTTTCACTCTCAGTTAACACTAGTTAACTAATCTCTTTCTTTTCATATGAAACCTGAAATTGCCACCCTGAACTTCTCTTGTCCCTAACACTGAAGCCTCTGAACCATTGGGCTGCGATGGATATAATCTTAAAACATTCAGTAGCTTTGTCTTTTTCTTCATTCATTGCCATGATTTCTTCACATCTTAAAAAATGCATTCCCAGGAATGATTTTGTCATTTCCTCTTGAATGACTTAATCAGGGACACCTAGAAATAAGTAGTTTAAAATACTTCTATGTACCAGCAGGAGGAGCCCCTGCTATATAATGGAGCTGTGTCTAGCCATTCTTAGTAGGTTAAGCTAAGAAGAGTATTCTGACGGGATGCATTGGTTCGGACATCATACTTTGGTATGGGTACCTAGTGCACAGAGAGTGAGAGATGCTGCCATTGACTGTTTTGTAGGCTAATGTAACTCATGACACATATGGATCCAGAAATATTCTAGAACCAGTAACGGCACACTGTATGATAATGTGCAGTGAATACACTTGACTTGAGCATTCCTAGTTTTCATTCTCTTTCTCTGTACATTTAGCATTCGTTTGCTCAGAGGTTGATGTCCTTGCTGCTTCCTGAGCTGCTCTTCTTTTCTCCACCCTAGCGGCTCACTTCTTCACTTCTTTCGTCAGCTTCTTTTCACATTAAAACTGATTAAGTCAGTGTTTGTGTTGCAATTACTTAATACATTTTCTTTAATTTTTCATATAAGCTGGCACTTAAGTCTTCAATCTGCCTCAAGAATGATTTAAGATATGAAGAGGTAGGGGAAGTGACGGAGAAGGTGGTAGGGAATGAGAACGGCACCCATATGCATGCACTGCACGGCCACCCTGCTGGCCACTGCCGAGAGTTGATTCTACTTTTTCTTCTTCTTTCAGCTGCTCCCGTTAGGGGTTGCCACAGCGGATCATCTTCTTCCATATCTTTCTACAATAAAATAAAATAAAAATAAAAAGAGGAATAACCTTGGAGGTCAATCATCATCCCAAAAGCGGATAGTAGACATCACGTAGAAAATTTGTGCCAAATTTGAGGTCAATAGTTCAAACGGTTTGCAAGCTGCAGGTGATATTAAATTCCTGGACAGACAAATGAACAGCCATGGTAGTGTATTATATATTAAGACTAGATTTACCCCTTGGCTTTGCCCACATAGTAATGAAACAAGACAAACTTTAAAAATCAATAGACGTTGGCACATATCTGATCGTGTTCAGCACTGATGGGAGAGCGTTCCCTACGTGGGGAGAAAAGAACATGGCCATAATATCTCTGGCAATCAGCAGCTACCCTCTAAAACACATGGAGCTCTGATCTCTCTGTCAGAAATGTCAAACGTTACATCTTAACAATCTGTAGATGATAATGTCTGTTGAACAAACAGGTATCGCTAGCTAAGCGGAGGCGAGGTGCACTCCAACACGTGGCGAGACATAGACCGACTTGAACAGAGGCTGGTGAGTGAATGCTCTCGGCCCACAGCCACTGTCTTGGATTTGCATAAATACATCGGTACCGCAAGTGAACTATGCCACTTAGCACGATGAGAGGAGTCGCAAAATCAACCAGAAACTTCAAGCAAATTATAGAAAACAACCCGTTCTAAATCCGTTAAGTAATTCTCTCTTGTATAAAGCGGACAGACATACAGACAAAGTGTGCTTGGACCACGAAATTTTTAAAACCATTTCTTAGTGAGCACCTATGGGCCAAGGGTAACCTACATTTCAAATTTCAAGTCCCAAGTCCTCATGGTTTGTGAGATTTTGTGATGAGTGTGTCAGTGGTATTTGGCTTTTATATATAAATATACAGTAGATATGCAAATACAGTAGAGGTGTATAGAGTGACTTTCAAAAGTGGGTACCATCCCACGGCACTTTATCGTTTCATTAGATTAGAATTATAAGCACTCACTGAGGAAATTACTCAGAACAACTGTACACCTGCTTCTCTATACAATCATCTAATCAGCCAATCATGTGGCAGAAACACAATGTGTACAAGCATGCAGATACAGGTCAGGAGCTTCAGATCATGTTCACATCAAACACCCGAATGGAGAAAGCAACATGATCTCCGTGATTTCGACCATGACTTAATTGTTGGTGCCAGACGGGCTGGTCTGAGTATTTCTCTAACTGCTGATCTCCTTGAGATTTTCACGCACAACAGTCTCTAGTGTTTGTTCAGAATGGTTTCCAGTGAGCAGCAGTTCTTTAGATGAAAACACCATGTTGAGGAGAGAGGTCAGAGGAGAATGGCCAGACTGCGGTACGTAACTCATATAATCACTCTGTACAACTGTGGTGAGCAGAAAAGCATCTCACAATACACCAAACGTTGAACTTTGAGGTGGATGGACTACAACAGCGGAAGACCACACTGGATTCCACTCCTGTTAACCAGCAACATAAAGCAGAAGTCATATCAAGCTGGGCTCATGAACATTACAATGAGTTCAGAGTTCCTCAGCAGCCTTCCCAGTCAACAGTAGAACACCTATGGGATGTGGTAGAACAGGAGATTCACAGCATGAATGTGCAGCTGACAAGTCTGTAGAAATTGTGTGATGGAATCATGTCCAAATGCAAACAGAATCTCAAAAGGAATACTACCAACATCTTCAGGAACCCATGCTACAAAGATCTGAGGCCATTTGGAAAGCAAAATGAGGCCCAGCCCAGCATTCATATACTGCGCCTAAGAATTTGCTCAGTGAGGGTTTGCAATCATTAGGCTAACTTAATGAGTCATTACAGGCTGAATTACAGGGTGCAGACAAATGAAGGACTCTTTTGAACCCAATGTTGCTGGCAACTTTTAGACTATGTGACTTTAGAGATTAGAGGGATAGATGGACAGGGTTATTGTATCATCGGGTCACTGAACAGATAAACTGTTTGCATTTGTATCACGTATTCCTGAGCTGACATTCTGGAAGGACCTGCAGCACGTAGCACTGAGACAATCAAACTTGGTGCATGTTTATTATATGGCTTTGCACAGACAGATGTATTATGGGATTTCTGGAGGCACAAACACTTCATAAATAGGATAAGTAATAGGGCACACATGCCCTTGAATCTCAAGATGGACTTAATGATCTCAAAATGCTTTACTCTATAATGGAAAAAGAGTTAAAGTGTTCAGGGTGAGAGCATACCAAGCTGGAGAAAATTGCTTGGAGCTGCATGCAATCTTTAACAAAGCTGAACTTCTCTTCAGGGACAATCCCAGCAATAAGGAACATTTCCTACAAAATCTGTTTTCACTTTTGGAAACATAACAAAAGGATGACTTACTCTCTCAAACAAACACAGTAGGCAACAGGAAACAAGATTAAGGGGAGAGGGGCAGGCTTGTGTCTTGCTCTCAGGCCTCCTAGACACGTACCCACTGGACAGCAGTGTTGCAAGGAGTCTCTGTTTGTTCCCTATACTTTAAGCTCCTCCTCATTTTCATATATTTGTACTAAACATCAAAGTGGAATGTCCTTTTGAGTTCAGACCCAGCCCTTCTTCTGTTTGCTTTGACGTGTGACTGCTAACGAAGGTTTGCACCCCTGCTGGCAGTATACGGTGGCACCTCTAATCACTGGTGTTCTGAAGGTGTCATTATTCCACTCCTCCCAGTGTACTGTGAGAACCATGTGGCTAACAGCTGGGTCATCCCAGTATATTTGCTGCAGGGGTTCAGACAACTGATAGGGAATGTGGGCCTCACACTGGGAAGCAAGTAAATGAAAATGAGCAGCACCTCTGTTGCTGGAATGCATGCTGGCCTACTGAGACCTCGGCACTGGGATACCAACTGAACCACAAGGCCACCTAGAACAGTACACTAAATGTGTCAACGGGCAGGAACACTTTGCAAAATCTCTTTATGTCATTATGAAAAGGAGACGAAATGGGGGTCTTGCCATGTTGACTAATGCAGTTGTGTAATACATTTGGGAAGGAAGACATTTTAGAGACTGAGGGGTTATGACATTGGCTGACATGAAGTTGGATGTCCGCTTGCAGATTCTAGTTATGATTTGAAAATGCAACACACACTTTTGGATTGTTATTAGTTATATATTTTTAACTCTTTTGTAAGTGTGCAATTATTGTATACCAGCTATGTAATCTGTTGAAGACAGGTAATAGAATAAATGTAAAAATATTTGGTATTTCACCTTACATTCATCCTACTCCTTTCTTTGGTATCCTTGTGCGTCTTACCCTGTCTTAGCCAGTGCTTCCTCCCTCAATTGTGTTCCTGTAAAGTCAGCTTCTCAGACTCTGTCATTTTGAGGTGCATTGCTCGCCCCCTTGCCCACTTTTTAGCTACCACCATTTCCTGAGGTGAAAACATCATCTGCCTTCTTGCAAATACTTTCCATCTTTAAATTGACTCTGAGCGTTCCCTCTGCACCTTTCCTCGGCATTGTCGTGTGTGTCAACTTGTAATGCCTGGCACTTCCTGTCTCAATCTTGTTTAACTGAGCAACAAAAGCCAAACTGACCAATCAGATTGCTTGGAGGAATCACACACACAGACACAGACATTAGCAATTTATTATATACAGTAGTAGATAAGTTCAGTTCTTTTTTGAAGTCATTGTTATTGGTGATTCAATATCTGCATTTAAATTCCTACATATTAGTTTACACAAATTATGTAATTTAACAATTTGCATTAAGATATTTTTATTCATGCTTATTTTTTATTTTTTTCTAATTCAGAACTTTGCGTTTCAAGTATTACCTATTATTTGTTGTATAGTGTTTGATGTTAGTTTGTATCCATTGTTATTTATTTGATCTTTCCCTGTACTTTTGTATATTTGTGAAGCACTTTGAGTATGGGAAAGGTGCTAATTAAATAAAATGTATTATTATTATTATTATTATTATTATCATTATTAGTAGGGGGATCTGCTCCCTGCTCGCTTCCCTTACCAATCTCCGAGGGCAGGTGCTGGGTGCCTGCTGTCTCACGGCTGAGCCACCAAGTGGTGTCGGGGTGCTCCTCTGTTAGATAAAACGATTGTATGCAAAGAGTTGGTATAAAGAAGAGTATGCAGGGTGCAGGAGGAAGATGGTTTGGTCCTTAGTTATTACAGATAGAAAATCAGTTACTTGAGTATTTCACTACAACTGTCCATTTGAAATACCAATGTATAACTAACAAATAAAATGTGGTAAAAAAAAGCAAAAATGTAAAATGTAATACAAACTAAATAGAAAATGAAATTACATTAATGCCTCGTCAGAAACAATATTATGAATTACTTACATTCTATAAACGTTGCTTTTTTGTATTTCTGTTTGGATATTGTTCGGGGTATATTTCTCTTTTTCATTTATTGGACAATTCTCTTTGTTCTTGATTTTTAATATATGCAGCTCTTTTTTGTCCATTTTCTTTATTTCGAAATTCATTAGCAGCTCTTGGTGCCGTTTTAACATTCTTGAATATATAATTTGCTTTTCTGCCTTGCCATTACAACCGACCGTGTTTAAGGATGAGTTAGCAGTGAGAGTGTCACAGGGTGGTATGATGAGAGAATATGCACAGTAGGAATAATGATTGGGCAAGTGGTGTGTAGGGGAGTGGTCAAGACTGAATAATGCAGACACAGCGGAAAACATTTTAATATATTACTAGGGGGTTCCCCCCCTGCTTGCTTCACTCGCCAACCCCCCTGCCCTACACTACGTGCCAGCCACTTTGTGTCTCTACCGCTGAATGCACCCCAAAGAGACACAGTCGCTCCTCTGAAACCCCCTCTTAAACGGTGATACAATGGGAAACAAATAGTTTTTTTTACCTCCTCTTTGCTCAGTCAGGTGCTGGATTGCTGCTGCTGCTGTGCCACGTGATCTGCATCTTGCATGCTGCTTTGAACATTTAAAAGCCTGTACAGCAGCTGTCCCTAATCTTTGGCTTTTATTTCCAGCCCCGGGTGTAGAAAACACCCCTTGGCACAAAGTCTCATCTCGTGGGATGTGAGTTCTTGATATTTTTTAGTTTATAATTTAAAAATGGAATAAGAATCTGAAAATCTAACAACATCACATTAAAGTTCGATAAATTCTGAAAAGAATGATACCAAACATATATATGTAGGTTTTAAAATAAGCCCAATTTAAAGCATGACAAAAAAGTGACATAAAAACATCATATAAAATCGCTGCACAAAATCGTTGCACTTTTAGGCTTAGTATTTTATATATATAGTAGATTATTATTATTATTGCTGTTGTTGTTGTTGTTATTATATATTAATTTCATTTAATATCTTTTAGAAGTGACAGTGTTCAAAAACACAGAGATAATGCATTCTTTGAACTACTAGTTCTGATGTGAAGACTGTGCCCCTGGGAGCTCTGCAGGTGCACTGGCAGTCATATTGTTGTGTTGTGGCTTAGGCACCAGACTGTAAACCACAAGGCTTCCAGATCAGTTCTCTCCACTGCTTCAATGGGGAACTCATTTGACTAGCCAGTGTCTGATTTTGCTCTGGGAACAGCCTCAGTTCTTTGAGGCATGGATTTCATACGATGTTGTAAACATTCGTTTTTGATTCTGCTCCATATTGACATGATCCCATCACAATTTCTGTAGATTTGCTAGCTGCACATTCATGCTTTCTGAATCTCCCGTTCTACCACATCCCATAGGTGTTCTATTTGATTCATATCCAGTGGCTGGGAAGGCTACTGAATAACATTGAACTCATCGTTATGTTCATGAAAACATTTTGAGGTGAGTTTTGCTTTGGGACATGGTGTGCTTTCATTCTGGATGTAGCCATTAGAAGATGGGTAAATTGTAGCCATGAAGAGATGCACACAGTTAGCAACAATACTCAAACAGGCTCTAGTATTCAAGTGATGATTGATTGGTATTAATAGACCAAAAGTGTTCTAAGAAAACATTCCCCAGTCCATTAAACTACCACTACCACCAGCATGGACAAGGCAGGTTGCGTATATGGATTCATGATGCTCGCACCAAATTCTGAACTACTATGTGGCTCAACAGAAATTGATACTCAACAGACCATTCTTTAGCTGTCCATTGTTGCTGAGCCTGTGCCCACTGCAGCCTCAGCTTTCTGTTCTTGGTTGACAAGAGGGAAACCTGATGTGTTCTTCTGCTTCTGTAGCCCATGTTGAAATCCTTTTCTGCTTACCAGAGTTGTACAGAGTGATAATCTGAGTTACTGTAGCCTCCATTCTCCTCTGACTTCTGTCATCAACAAGGCACTTCCTCCCACAGAACTGCTACTCACTGGATGTTTTTCACACCCTTCTGAGTTAATTCGAGAGACTGTTGTGCATACAAATCCCAAGAGATCAGCAGTTGCAGAAACAGTGAAACCATGCCATCTGGCACCAACAATCACGCCACTGTCAAAATCACTGAGATCACATTTTCCCCCATTCTGGTGCTTGCTATTAACTGAAGCTCCTGATCTGTATCTGCATGATTTTATGCGTTGAGCTCCTGTCACATAATTGGTTGATTAGGCAATCACATGGATAAGCAGGTGTACAGATGTTCCAAATAATTTGCTCAGTGAGTTTATGTCCTCTGCATTTGATTCCATATAACATGGGTCTTATTATGTATCTCCACCTAATAAATCAGTTAAATGATTTCAAAATACCTTTGCATCCAAACAACCCAATCAATCCTTTCAGTAATCCCTTAGTACATGTATCCTAATAAGACTAATCAATGGCACCATACTATTTCTTGCTTTTCCTCCACTTATTTGTGCTAGTGAAGACTTCAGTGGCAACATTAAATCGGCCACTTCTAAGCCAGCTGAGAGATCGTGCCAGTCTTACTTGTTTAGTTTTCTAATGGGTCTTTTCCCGGTGGTCCATGCCTTGTACACTCACTGTGGAGTGTTTTGAGGTGTTATTTCTCATCCTGGTCATCTCGTACTCAGCTATAAACTGCACCGGTACACCAGATCACTGTTTGTTGATTCCGATAGGACAACTTTATTTGCAAATAGCAAAAATGCAACCCATACATTTGTGACCTGGATTCTGTCATGAACCTTAGTTTGGTACAATGTAGCAGTCTGTTTTTTTCTAGTTTTGAACAAATTCGGTACTTTATGTTTGTTTTTTATTTATTTTAAAACCAGTAACGGCACATTGCACAATAACATGTAGTGAATACACTTGACTTGAGCATTCCTAGTTTTCATCCTCTTTTTCTGTACGTTTAGCATTAATTTGCTCAGAGGTTGATGTGCTTTCTGCTTCCTGAGTGGCTCTTCTTTTCTCCACTCTAGCAGCCCGCTTCTTCTCATCTTTCGTCTGCATCTTTTCATGTTAAAACTGATTAAGTCAGTGTTTGTGTTGCCATTACTTAGTATGTTTTCTTAAATTTTTCACTTAAGTCTTCAATCTGCCTCAAGAATGATTTAAGACATGAAGAGGTAGGGGAAGTGACAGTGAAGGTGGTAGGAATGAGAACGGCGCCCATATGCATGCGCCACACAGACACCCTGCTGGCTGCTGCTGAGAGTTGATTCTACAATAAAGTGAAATAAAAATAAAAAGAGGAATAACCTTGGAGGTCAATCATGACCGCAAAAGCGGACAGTAGACATCACGTAGTATATGTGTACCAAATTTCAGGTCAATAGTTCAAATGGTTTGCGAGCTACAGGCGATTTAAAATCCTGGACAGACAACAACAACAACAGCATTTATTTATATAGCACATTTTCATACAAAAAAGTAGCTCAAAGTGCTTTACATAATGAAGAAAAGAAAAATAAAAGACAAAATAAGAAATTAAAATAAGACAACTTTGGTTAAGATAGAAAAAGAGTAAGGTCCGATGGCCAGGGGGGACAGAAAAAACAAAAAAAACCTCCAGACGGCTGGAGAAAAAAATAAAATCTGCAGGGGTTCCAGGCCATGAGACCGCCCAGTCCCCTCTGGGCAACATGGCCAGACAAACGGACAGCCACAGTAGAATATTATATAACAAGATTAATTTGGCGATATCAGTCTGCTGACATTTTGTTGGGGCTTTCCTTACTTGAGAACAGCCATTTTGTGCACATATGTACAAATGTTGCCATGTTGTGTGTCAAAATGGTACCTTTACTAACTACCTTATACTGTATGTTACCCAAAATGTCATCCAGGAAGATGATAATTATGATGCTGCTCATTATCTGGTGTCGTAGCTTTGGCATAAATACTGAAATTCTGAACGTTTCTTTCTAATTTTGTTTTCAGTTAGGGGTTAAGAATTCCTTGTTTTTGAAGAGACAACATGACTTTTGGTGGCTGAGAGAGGTGGTGGTTGAGGTAACTCTCAGGGCATCCTGACTTTTTTTGTTAATTTATGAATCTCACCATCTCACTTTTACTTAATATTTCTATAAGAAATCCAAAAGTTACGATGTGGAATCAGAAGATGGCCTATGGACTGAGGAGGTCTCACCCTGAAGTCTCCAGTCCTGTAAAGAAATTTCATCCTTTAGAGGCAGCAATGCCAGAGCCTGGCATTTCAAATATGGATGCTCTTTTCGATAATTTGAAGCATTTTGTGGTTGACCAAGCTATAGTCTATGCGTGAATCCTTGCAGTAGAGCTTCTGGGCTAAGCTCAACAGTCCCTGAAATTACCTGATGGAATTTAAAACAGAGCAGAAGAAGACACTATTGATTGCCATGCTATGCAAATCAATTCACTGGAAAGGCAGGGGATGTCAGTAAGTTCTAAATCGGAATCAGAATACTTTATTAATCTCAAAAGATCAGAATTTATGCTCTAAGCTTATGGATATCAAAAATAGAAACTGCAGAAATAATGTTGATATCTTAAGGATGTAAAAAAATTCTGAAAGAGGAAATTATATTAAATGTTTGAATAAACCTTGGCCAGTTTTGTTTCTAAACTTGTGTAATTTCAAAGTAGGGTGTCATGGGATCTATATGTCTAATCATAATTCATCCCCCTGATTCCATTAATCTTGAAGTCTACAGATCTGTAGGATATTTTTCTTTAGACATGGACGACTTCTTAAATTTGTCCTGTGAAGACCAGCAAATTTCCTTTTCCTCTAACTTCAGCTCAAGTCAGGAAGGCTATGGTTCCATTGATGAAAAGAGCTTGAGAACTTGGTTTACAACTTCTTCTCCTGTAACCAGTCCATCTCATGCAGCCATATAACCTCCACTGACAAACACTGACAGTAGAATGGGTCGTACTGAAGAGCTCAGTGACTACATATAATGCCAGCTCTGACTCATGTCAGTAATTGAAATTTCTGCTCTCCGAGATCTGCTCTGGTCAAGTGTAAGTGCAATTATAAAAAGAAGTATAAGTGTCAGGGAGCAACAACAGCTATATATATATATATACAAAAAAAAAAATAAACCAGCTAAACAAACAGACTCCGGTTATTGTCAAAACCTCACAAGATATGGAGACAGTTACACACAAAACAGAAGCAAGGCAGGAGGACAAGACTAACTTAGCTATCTAGCTAAACAAAGTTTACACAGCTACACACACACTATTCACATTTATCACCTGGATGGCTGGCTTACAACAATAACATTTCTTTTAACAAGCAACAAGAAACCCAAAGCCAGACCACCCAACACTAATTCTCCATACTTTGCTCTGTTAAACCCAAATCCTTCTCCTTTCACACTCCCCCCGTTAAAACCCAAACAAGCTTCCTTTTATAACTTACACCCCACCCACAAACCCAGGTGATTTAATAACAGTGGGCAACTCAATAGATGGGCAATTAGGGCAGGACTCTGCACAAGAAAACAAGCTTAGTTTACCAAATAACTGATCTAGAGTGGGGCGTAACACACAAAAACTAGCATGGCATGGCTGGTGGGTGCTGAAGTGCATAATGTGTAAAAATCACTTATCCTTTGTCGCAGTCCTCATAACAGAGTTTCAAACTACCTTTGGGAGCAACATCAGCACATGTACTGTGCCTTGGGAGCTTCATGAAATGGGTTTCCATAGCCAAGTAGCTGTGCACAAGCCTAAGATCACTATGCGTGGGCTGAGGTGGTATAACGCACGCTACCATTGGACTCTGGAGTTTTGGAAACAAGAAACCAGTAGTGACGAATTATGTTTTACTGTCTGGCCATCTGATGGGCAAATCCGAGTTTGCTGGATTCCAACACAATGCTACCATCTGGACTGCATAGTACCTACTGTAAAGTTTTTTGGGTGTAAAAGGCGCTATATACCCGACACAGACTCACACCGGAGGCACTTGTAAAACCCAAGAACTTTCATTTTTCTTCACCTGTGGGGCACATCTTCCCCTTGACCCCCACAGGCACAACACAGTCCCCAGTACACAAATAAACACACAAGCACAAACACTCTTCTTTGGCTCCACCACTCCTCCTCTAAGCTTTGTTCTACTCCTCCTCCTCCCGATTCTGGCCATTTAGTGGTGGTTGCTGGCCCCTTTTATAGTCCACCCAGAAGTGCTTCAGGTGGTTGACTGCCGAGTTCTGGCTGCATTTCCGGGTGGGGCGAATACACTGCCCATACGGGCTCAGGAGTCCCAGCTACAGCACCCCCCGGAGGCGCCTGCGGGACCCAACAGGGCTGCATCCAACTCCAGTTCCCATGGAGCCCTGTGGGAAGCCGAGGCACCACTCCAACCCAGGGGGGTGGCCATCTAGCGTCCAGGGGGAGGTATTGCACAGTCCATGGCTGCTTCCCCTGAACATATAGCGAAGGGGCGTCCCGGCTGGGCATGGACCCCGGCTGTCCGCCACATGGGGGATAGATAATATTCTTGGGCTGCTTTTCAGGGTTTGGGCTCGGCCCTTTAATTCTAGTAAAAGGTATAGTTCATGCTACAACATACAGACATTTTAGACAATTGTGTACTTCCAGCTTTTTGACAACATTTTGGGGTAGGCCCTTTCCTGTTTCAGTATGACTGTACCCCAAAGCCAGGTCCGTGAAGACATAGAGGACCTCAAGTAAGCTGCACTCATCCCTATTGAACACCTTTGGGATGAACTGAACCACCAATTGCAAACCCGTTCATCTCATCCAACATCTCACAAATGCTCTTTAGGCTGAATGGGCACAAATTCTCATAGATACACTCCAAAGTCTTATGAAAGGCCACCCCAGATGAGTGGAGGGTGTGACAGCCACAAAGTGGTGTGCAGCTCCATATTAATGCCCATGGTTTTGGAATGGGATGTCCAACAAACTCATATTCTGTAGGTGTGATGGGCAGGTGTTCACAAACTTTTGGCCATATAGTGTAGTTGTTATGGTGCTTGGTTGTCTTTGGTTTTTGGGGAGTTTCAGGTGACTTATGCGACTGCATTAATTGATGGATCTTCCAGCCAGTGTCAGGTGTGACAGAGGTGGGGTTATCAGCGGGTGGGCTTTTATACATGAGGTGATTTCTTTTTCAGCTGCCTATGTGCTGTACTGTTTTAGTGGTGGTCTGCATGCAGACATATTAGGAGGAGTTGGAGGTGAGCATTATGGTGTGGATTTTCACTGAATTGGTTGGGGGCTGCGTTTGATAGGGGAGCTGTGTAAGCCATTTTGGGTGGGTGTGTTTTCAGCAGAGAGGGGTCAGGCAGATGCAGAGATGCCCTGATGCTTCCTGTTTTCTTTCTTTGTTTTTCTTCTGCTAATCTTCTGGTTGCCTCTTTGAAAGTCTGAGGATTTGGAGTGAATACCAAACATGCAAGTGTCCTTGAGTTCTTATGATGAAAGAGATTCATCAAAAAGAATGTTGTGTTTATTTCGGAATCCAGTTTATTTACCAAAGGTTTATGCATATTTGGTAACAAAAAAAAGCTAGCACATGCAACATGCCACATTGTCTAACCCTACGAAGTACGCAGTAGTTATTCTTCTCCGATGCAAGTTGCCACACAAAATGGGTGACAAAGGCTAAGATTACGCTGGTAGATTATATGATGTGCTGTGATGACTGGTGGTCGAAAAAATATTATTCACCTACACTGTATCGATCTTCATTCTTTTTATATATAGCTAGCCGTGTTTTAAATCTGAAAAGTGTGGCAGATGACCGGAGACCTTGCCCCACCGGGACGCCTGGAGAAGGGAAGGACCAGGAGAGGGGCAATATTTCCCGTGGGGTGCAAGAGGGCAGCCCCGCTGGATTGTATTGGATCCACGGATTTGGAGCTTGGAAGCTCAACCCTGTTGGGTTCCATGGCTACCGCCAGGGGGCACCTAGACGGTCCGCACCTGGAGTGCTTCCGGGTGCCCATGCAGCACGTCCCCCACACCAGGAAGGTCATCAGGGAGCACCTGGAGCACATCTGGGTGCATTATAAAAGGGGCTGAGGATGGAGCTTACGGGAGAAGAGTGGAGGCGGCAGTAAAGAAAGAAGAAAGGAGGGTAAAAGAAAGTGAAGGACTGTGCATTGTTGTGGATTTGGGCACTGTGTTGTGTGCAGAAGAATAATAAATGTGTGTGCTTGGGGACATTCTGAGTCTGTGTCTGTCTGATCTTCCACAAAGGTTACGATATTATCATCAGTTTGAATACAAGCACTGTTACCAATACCAACCGTTTCTCTCAGCATATTTCTAACTTGACTCGCTCACTGTGCATATTTGTTTCTAGTTTAAATCTGGTTTATTCTTTGCGGTTGTTAATTCCCTACACTAGGACATTTTTGTTTTTCTCCTCCAGGCACCATTCTCAGTAAAGATTAAACTACATATTTGTTTTTAAATTGCTTGCCTCGCCTATTGCCAATGTGGCTCTTCTCCAGTTTAGCACAACCACATCACCATCTTCCATAATTGTGTTTTTTGCAGTGGTGGCAAACCCGTCTCTTTTCCCTCCTGGGTGGGTCAAGGTATTCAAGCACTGGGAGACATTTATGATTGTTAGAATTGATGGCCAGGTTCTCTGTACCTCCCTCTTTCGTCCTTTTCTATTTCCAACTCAGATTAATCCCTAAAGCAAACAATGTTCCAATATTCTCTCTAATTCCTTACTACCCCCTTTATGAGGTTATTTTATCTTGTTTTGATTGCAACGAAAATAATGCTGGGCTTGTACTAGAAATCTCCTGATTCTTTTACTCTGTAAACTTCTGGAAATCCACTTTCTTTACCTTACCCTTAGCCTTATTTGAACTTTCTGTGATGCAGATCAATGGAGCATCAAATCAGCAGTATTGACTGGCGGCAGATCTCTGAGCATTTGGTTGGGAGCTGGTTGAGAAGTGGTCAGCATTAAGTCCCAAGTTCTAATTTCTAATATATCTCCTTTTTTGGGGTTTCTTTACTACACATGGGCTTGATGTATCTGTCATGCCTCTATCCCTAATCTGCATGGGCAAAAATATCTTTAGATCCTTAAAGGGATTTTTAGAGTGGCTGTGACTTGTGGATGGATGGGTGGGTGCGGATGTGACTCATGACCGTTGTTTACAAAAACAAAGGAATTTCTAGGTTTGGTAAAGACCTTTCTGCTATGAAGTTTTCAATACTTACGTCTGGGTTTTTCTTTGGTCTTAATGACAATTAGTTTTATCTCTTTCAATGTTTTTGAACACGCCTGTCCTTTGCAATTCATTATTAAATCTTTTTCTTTTCACTTTTTGGACACCATGCCTTTTAAAGGTTATTCACAACAAAAACAAGGGCTGGTATCTTCTTAACTCATGAGAGAAGGCATGTTAGAATTTGAAGATCTGTAAACTTTGGCAATGATTAGGGATGATTACAGACTACAAAGTAAAACCTAAGCCAATGTCATCCTCATTTTTCCTTCAAGACCAATTGAATGCTTTCTATGCTAGTTTTGATCACAACAACAAGTACCCCGCGGCGGCACCACATGATTCATCCTTCTTTGTTTCTGTACATGACATAAGGAGGATTTTTAAACAAGTTAATGTCCACATGGCATCTGGTCTGGATGGAATTTCAAGGCATGTTTTAAAAACTTGAAAACAAAAGGGTACAGCCCAAATGACTACAAACCTGCGGCACTCACTCTAATTATGTTGAAATGCTTTTAAAGACTGGTACTGGAACACATTAAACAGAATATTCCAGATAGTCATGATCACCTGCAGTTTCTATATACTTCAACCAGTCCACAGAGGATACCATATCCCTTGCACTTCATACCACCTGGAACAACTGGATAGTAAAAACTGGTATGTAGAATCCTGTTTATAGATTTAAGGTAAGCATTTAACAATGTTGTATCATCAGACCGCACCACCAAGCCCCTCAATTTAGGACTTAGCATCACTCTTTGCAAATAAATTTTGGACATCCTAACAAAAAGACTTCAGTATGGAAGTGATGCTGATCCTAAACACAGGGTAGAGTGCTGCGCTCCATTTGTACTCCTTGCTCATCTATGACTGTGTGACCAGACACATCTCTAACTCCATCACTAAATTGGATAATAACACCACCATCATAATCATCAACAATGATGAGATGGCTTTCAGAGAAGAGGTCTAACTTCTTATTCAGTGGTGGTAGCACATTAATTTCATCCTTAATGCTCACAAAACTAAGGAGCTGGTTGTAGACTTCAGAACAGCAGAAGGCAGACCACACTTCCATCTACATCAGAGTGGATGCTGTTCAAATAGTAAGCACCAAGCTAGCTCTAGGCTAAGGCCGAGTAGGCACCAGCCTAGGGGCACCATGATTGGGGTTTGCACCAAGACCCATTCAAGTGCCTTCCTCGCTCTGCTCACCTATTATTTGTCACTATAGCACATGGCACAAATTGTAATATGTATAATTTCCAAGGCGGATTACAACCTCCACCCCTGTTATTTGACGCCAACTACAAAAATTAATGTGTTCTGCAGTTGAGGCTTTTATTGATAATTACATTAAGTTTATGCAAAGAGTCAAAATTTGCAGTGTTGGCCCTTCTTTTTCAAGACCTCTGCAATTCACCCTGGCAGTCTGTCAATCAACTCCTCGGCCAAACAAATCCTGACTGATGGCAGCCCATTCTTGCATAATCAATGCTTGGAGTTTGTCAGAATTTGTGGGTTTTTGTTTGTCCACCTGCCTCTTGAGGATTGACCACAAGTTCTCAATGGGATTAAGGTCTGGGGAGTTTCCTGTCCGGTGCTCCATCATGCTGGTAAAGGCATTGTTCGTCACCAAACTGTTCTTGGATGGTTGGGAGAAGCTGCTCTCTGAGGATGTTTTGATACCATTCTTTATTCATGGCTCAGGATCGGGTCACCACCAGTGCAGAGCTTGCTCAGGAATGGCAGGAAGTTTTTTTTTTCCCTTCCCCTTAGTCATTGTAGATAGACTTTACCAAGTGGCACATTTTATTTGCCTGAAGAAACTCGTCCCTAAATTTGAGGCCCTTATACCATCTTTAAGAAAATTAGACCAGTGTCATATAGGTTGGCGTTACCACACAATTTGAGAAATGTCTCATTGGAAACCAGTTAATATTTTCCCCTTATCACATCTATCTGAACCCCTACCATCAGAGCATGTAGATGTTGAACAGGAATATGAAATTCAAAAAGATTTTACACTCTGGTGTGGTGCTAGTAAACAGTCATGTATACACTAGAAGGAGTAATCAACAGACATTCAGTCTTGAGTTCCTGCTACAGATGTACACACTCTGAGTTTGTCAGTTTTCATTAACATCCTTCTGGGATGCCAGATGGGTCTGTTCATAGCCCTACAACTTAGACAAGGGTTCTCTGTCATGAACTTTAGATTGGTACATGTGGGAATCCGTGATGCATGCTTTCTTTTTGTTGTTTGTTTATTTTAACATTAGTTCAGTCATGTGATGTTGAGATGGTGGTATACATTATTTGTTGTCCTAGTTCTGGTTTAAATGTTAAAATGCTTGTAGTTTCTTTTCAAAATCTTATTGGTTAGATCTTAAGAATGTCTAGTTTTTAAAGACAGGATTTCTATATGTGGAGTCCACACAGTAAATATAATTATGCTGTGACTGCAGAGCTTCATAGCAACCTAATACAGGGCCATGTTAATGCCCAAATCAATCAAAGCATGCAATGATAACACAGGTTCTTTCCTCACTCAGAACTGGACACAGTTGAAAATTCCATATAATGAGGCATGAAGCATAATTTGGTACAAGGCCATTAAAAAACTCACAATACCAGGCCAGGGCCTTCTCTTGTCTGCCTAGAATAGGCCTCAGCTTATGCAACCTGACCTCCCAATCTACACAAGTAGACTTCATTCAGAAAATAAGGGGGAAAAGTCTTTATTAGTTCAACTAACTTTAAATGTCCCAAAATATATCAAAATGCCTCTCGAGGGAAAGGAAACCCATAAAACACCTTTGGTATTATAACTATGTCCACCAAGAATCTCAGATAAAGAATAATTTATTTATAGAAATGTATATTTATTTATATAAACAAAAAAAGGCTAAAATAAGGAAAAAGTGAAAAGGCAAAGGGTTTGCCTAATTAAGCAGCCCACCACAACAAATGTTAATCTGCAATCCATTAATCAAAATCCAAGAACACAAAAAATCCAAAACTCCAAAAATTTGTATACTTACAAAGAATAGCACCTTCCAAATGCAAATGAACCACTGAAGGATTCGTCTCAGTTGTGGAATATAAAGGCAGAGGGCAGTCCTTCAGTGGTGGCATCAGGTGGCCGTGTCACATTAAGGTTCCACCCACAAAACACAAGGAACACAAGAGGTCATAACACAATACGTAGATAAACAGAACAAATTTAACAAAAAATACATAATTACAATAAACTTATAAATACAATAATTTAAATGAAACAAAGAAGGCATAAGAAATTAAAATAAACATAATAACAAGATCATCTCTCTATATAAAATCCAACGTCTGTCTGTCTGTCTGTCTGCTTTTCACGAGAGAACTACTGAATGGATTTAGATCGTGTTTTTTTCTATAATTTTCTTGAACATTCCGGTTGATTTTTCGACCTCTCTCATTGCGCTATGTATCATAGTTCACTTACCGATTTGTTTGCGCAAATCCAAGAGACATGCAGCGGACAGAAGGAAGGGGGACCGGGACCTCCTCACTCACGCTCCAGCCTCGGGGTGCGTACCTTACCTCCGCTTAGCTAGCAAATGAGAGAACTACGTACCAGATTTAGATTGGGTTTTTTTCTATAATATGCTTGAACATTCCAGTTGATTTTGTGACTTCTCTCATCTCGCTTAGAATCATAGTTCGCTTACAGGAGCGATATATTCACACTTATCTGAGACAGAGGCTGTGGGCCAGAGGGGACGAAGAAGCATGACATCAGGAGTAGGGAGCCAGGCGGGGCCCTCCTCACTGTCCTCTTTCACTACTGCATGGGTGGAGCTGCAGGGGATGACTAGTTTAGTTATAAAGCAAATTTTCATACAAAGGATTAGGCTCAAAGTGCTTTACAAAATGTCAAAGAGGTAGGTACATGCAAAGAAAAAAAAAATTAGATAAGAATAAACAATAAATAAAGAGTATACACAAGATAAATAAATAATGCACACATACATAAGAAATATATATAGTTAAGAGTACAGAGGCTGTAAAATATAGAAGGAAGGGGACAAACTTTCAATACAATCTTCCAATGTGTAGGTAAAGGTTTTCTTTGCTCTGGTCTGATGTTTACTAACTCTGTCATTTTGTCGTAAATCTAAAATGTTGTTTGTTTTATGTGTACTGTAATAGTAAGTAATAAGTCACTACCCCCCTGCTAAATTTGTTCTGTGGGTCTAGCAGGACCTCACTCATTTTCTATCTGCTATTTCATGCTTTGACTACTGATTTTTGGATTTTGCTTTGATCTTTTTTTCTCTTACAGTTATTTGTCAACAGCCCTGTCTGTTCTTTTGACCATGGTGTTTCCTACTCCCCAAAACAACTCTTCATCTCCTGGTTAAAATTGTTTTGTTCACTCCATTGACACCAAACCTTTTAGTGGTGATAAACAGCAGATTCGTTTCAAGTCTCAGGTGGACCTTGATATTCTTTCAGTGAAAAGCATAAACAGGAGTGAAACCAAGTCACAGCCTTGATGGAGTCCTACACCTACTTGAAGGGCTTGGAGTAAAGTGCAACCATAATTCTCCCTATGGATTCTTTGCTCTTGTATCACATATCTTATAATTCCATAAGATGGACACAAGGCCATAATCATTCTTCATTTCTACAAAATATGTGTGCAGGGGACTGGAAAACTTTCAAGACTTCTTCTCTGTTTTTCAATGGAGAGGAAAGAATCTGCATTGCTTCGGCTGGACCTACCATCAGTCTCCATTGCAATATACTTCCACAGAGTTTTCAAAAGGAGTCTGAGGAATATATTCTCTTAGTCATTGGGACACTCTCTCTTGCTGCCTTTTATAAGCTGATTTTGTCACTCTAGTCTGCCAATTTAGAGTTGCTGTACTTGTCTTCTAAACAATAGTGGAAAAAGCCATACCATACAGCACCATCACGGCATTGAGAGCCTTAACAACTTCTAACACCACTGCAAATCTTTTAAAGTGCAGGGGAGCTTTCAATCACAGAAATAGACAAGTCCAAAAGATGATTGTCTACTGCCTCCCAGCTATAAACTAGAAGAGGGCCCTCAGCTGATTGAGTTATTTTGGTTAACTACTTGTAATAACTTAGCTTATCCAGATACTTTTGAAAATTTGTCAAAATTTCCTTACATCAGTCAGTAGTTTGTTTTACATTCCCACAAGTCTTTATGTAAAGAAGTTGTTCCAGGCTTTCAACATTTCCTTGATTTCCAACAGTGTCCTCAAATATGAGATTCTTTCTCTAATTGAAAAATATCCTGAACAGATGAATTACTTTTTCACTGTGTTTCTTCTGTTGCTCAATGATATTCATATTTGATATCAGTTTTCCTACCTTCTGAGAACAAAGTCCAGATCATCCTTCATCAAATAATTTGCTACAACCACTTTAGGCTCACCTGAGTTATTCATATATTCTCTATCACTTCCAGCATTGTGACTGTATGAAGGAGGACAATGTGCTCTTCAGTAATCCTCATATGTTTTCAGAAAGTTGGTGTTTCATGTACTGTAATCTTGGGAATAATGGTCTAATATCAAAATTTTATCCCTCCTTGATGGCTTTAATTAAATCAGAATGAAACCAGCCTGGATCACAGGGACCTACTTCATGAATATGCATGGGGTGGTGTTAACTTGTGCGTACCAATGACCATATAGCCCAAATCATGGGAATGTGGAGCCACCATATGAACTGGTCACCCCAAAGCAAGTAACGGAGGTTGGGGACAACTGAAAATATACCGTAGATAGATAGATAGATAGATAGATAGATAGATAGATAGATAGATAGATAGATAGATAGATAGATAGATAGATAGATAGATAGATAGATAGATAGATAGATAGATAGATAGATAGATAGATAGATAGATAGATAGATAGATAGATACTTTATTAATCCCAAGGGGAAATTCACATACTCCAGCAGCAGCATACTGATAAAGAACAATATTAAATTAAAGAGTGATAACAATGCAGGTATACAGACAGACAATAACTTTGTATAATTTTAACGTTTACCCCCACGGGTGGAATTGAAGAGTCGCATAGTGTGGGGGAGGAACGATCTCTTCAGTCTGTCAGTGGAGCAGGACAGTGACAGCAGTCTGTCGCTGAAGCTGCTCCTCTGCCTGGAGATGATCCTGTTCAGTGGATGCAGTGGATTCTCCATGATTGACAGGAGCCTGCTCAGTGCCCGTCGCTCTGCCACAGATGTCAAACTGTCCAGCTCCATGCCTACAATAGAGCCTGCCTTCCTCACCAGTTTGTCCAGGCGTGAGGCGTCCCTCTTCTTTATGCTGCTTCCCCAGCACACCACTGCGTAGAAGAGGGCGCCCGCCACAACCGTCTGATCGAAAATCTGCAGCATCTTATTGCAGATGTTGAAGGACGACAGCCTTCTAAGGAAGTATAGTCGGCTCTGTCCTTTCTTACACGGAGCATCAGTATTGGCAGTCCAATATCCAGTATGTATGGAACAGACTGTACACACTTGAACTTTACATTTAAAACTGGCCCATAACATTTCTCCATGCATCCTTTACATAATCATTTCATCTAAACTAAGGGATGCATAATAAATATGGAGCCAAGACATTCATTCAGTGTCTCATGATATATTTGTACCCAGTAAGTCAAGACAGTGAACCCATAACACATGAGCAACAAGTAGATCAAAATGTTAATGAAGTGATATAACTGCCACCAGTATTTCATCCCAATAATTCTGTAATATATCCTCATCAGATAATCAGTCCAGTAATAACATAATATGTCAATCCATTCATCCATCCAAACATCAATTTTTGCTTTGCGTCTTCCCCCACCATAACCTATCGTCTATGGGTGAGGAGTGAAAGCTTTCCATTTATCAAAAATTTCAACCTCCAGCTTTCAATGGATCTCAATGTTTTAGGATTCCCTGATACTGAAAACGTCAATATATCGATGATGGGTGTCTGTCTGTGTGTCACTGTTTCTTGAGGACAATCTAGAGCTAAAATGGCTGGATGAAAAAATACCAAACTCGAAACTTAAGCCTGTTATGAGAAGACAATGTGCTGATTAGTTTTTGAGCACAAATTGTGCAACAGAAAGAGGCACTCTAGAGGAACCCTTAAATACTGCACTTCTGCAATTAATTAAGAAATACTTCTCGTCAAATGCTATTGTAATCAGTATCAGGGTGGTAAATAATTACTGAAATGTTATAGAATAGTTTGGGTAAATTGGTTCCTAGGGCGCAAAGCCTACTGATGCTCACAGCCGAATTTTTTTACCTGCTTTTCCAATTATGAGCCATGGTGAAGTGGTGCCTACCCTGGCAAAAGGGGAACAAGGAGTGAACAGTAGGGCAGGCCCATAACGTATGTAAATCAATCTACTGATCTCATTTAATATCATATGCACCGATTAACTGAGAAATTAATTCATGCATTTGTTTCTAGTAGGATTGAGTACTGAAATGTGTTATTCCCTTGCTGTTTAAATTGCTTTTTCGGCAGTTTCAGTTAATTCAAAAAGTTGCTGCAAAAATTATTTCAGGAGCAAGGAAGTACAAACTCATAACTCCAGTTCAAGGCAAGTCCTTACACTGGCTCCCAGTTAAATTTAGGGCAGATTATAAAGTACTCCTTTTAACTTATAAAGCCTTAAATGGCCAAGGCCCTGCTTACTTATATGAGGTTATCATTACTCATAAACCAGAGAGCACATTGAGATCTCAAGATGCTGTCCTACTTAAGATTTCAAAGGTTAATAAAATAATAGTGGGAGGTCAAGTGTTTAGTTACAGGGCCCCAACACTGTGGAATGATCTGCCCACTCATATAAGAAACTCCCCTTTAGTCTCAGCTGTTAAATCGGGCTGAAAACTCATGACTTAGTCTGGCATACCATGACTAGAGCTGCTGATCAGCTGTGTATACAGCATCTCTGTTTGTTAGTCATTTGTACAGAAATATAACTATCGTAATACAGAGTGTTTAAACCATTACTAACCCTCCTCTGTTCTGTTTCTCCTCTCGGTACTTGGTGCCACTGCTCTACTGCTAGGCTGCTTTGCTACATAATGAAAAATCATCTTGTATAAAGGATCATTGGAATTTTCACATGGAAAGATTCTCTCATCAGTCTGTATGGCCAGCACAGACTCTACTATAGAAAACCCAGGAACAAGTAGGTAGCCAGCTGGTCAGGGTCTCCAGGACTCTGACTTTATTTCTGACTTTCTCTTTTACATTTTTAATCTCCACCATTGTAAACTTACCATAGTTCATCAGTTAATTAATGGACATATATTGTTGGTTTCCATTTATGTGTAATCAGTTTCTACCTTGTTCTTTGTGTGTTTTACAAATCTGCATTAAAATGTGTACCCGTTCTATATTTAGTAATTAGTGTAATCTTGTATTTTAACTGAGAATTGTTCACCGTGCTCTGCCTGCACTAAGTTGTAATGTAACTGAACCTACTGCTCCCTTAATGTCTCTGCACAGTAAATCAATTCAGTAATCCTATAATAGCTCTGAATCCTTTAATTCAGTCTAGAAGTTCAATAATATGTTTATATACAGTAAATCATTATGCTCAAGTCAGTCCCATAAGGCACCTTAGTCCAGCAAGTCAGCTATGAGCTATATAATTCATACACATTCAATAAATCATTACCTTGACCTTTTGATAAACAGGCTCCACAAAAGCCATTCAACTGATCTCATAATTTATTTACACATAAGTCAAACTAGGAAGTCCAGAATACAATCACACCCAGTTAGTCAGTTTAGTGATATGCAGGACTGACCTTGTATCCTTACCCTCCTCCATTAATTGCTAACTTTCTTCCTCCTTTCCAACCATTCTAATGTATTGTATGCTCAGTAATTTTATTCTTATAGGTCATTCTGCCTGCATGGTTTTCTTTATATATTCTGGTTTTATTGTACAACACAAATATATCGAGGTTGTCTAACTGATAACTCTAAATTGGCCTGAGATAATGGGTTGAGAGAGGGTGTTTGCAACGGATTGTTGTCCCATTCTGGATTGGTTTTTGTGTTGTGCCCAATACCAGGGTTGCTGCCAGCCCCACATACCCTGAACTGAACTTAATTAAGTGGGTTTGGAAATTAGATGGATGGATTTTGTATAAAGGCATTTCTTAAAATAAAAAATAATAATAATAACACACCTTTTTTGCTGAGCATACAGGAACTTCTTAGTGCACCTCAGACAGCACATATTTTGTGTATTATTATTTCATTTTTTCAGGCAGACTGAATCGATTTGGTTTGATGTAGCCTAACTAGATCCAGATTCTATATCTTCAGCTTATAGAGATGGCAATAAGCAGCCATACATTTTTATTCAAATAGAGTGTAGGAAAGGATGTGCATTGTGAAACACTAAAAAAAAAGAGAAAAAACATCTGCCTTTATATCTTACAATAATACAGACACAACAAATTTTCAATTATGCTGGATAACAAAGTTTGCCACAGATTTTGCTTCCTGAAAAACTTTTGGTGATTATGATATGTTCAAGCTGAACACAATTAAAATTTCAGATCGACTATATTATAAAGAACTTTGGAGAAACATGAAATTAACTTTTATTAAATCCAAATCAATCATTTAATTATGCTGACACATTCCATTAGTTCAAATGAGCTAAAAAAATGTTTTTTTTGTACTCAGCTTTTGATGCTTCTTGTTTCAGTGCTCAACAATAGTCAGCCAGCACTGATTGATTCCGTATGCCTTTTTGCTGCTTTTCCATCGTCAAAACATCCTGGTGAAACCTTTCATCATATTCATTAGTGATGGGCATTCGATTCTTTCAATTACCTGCTTAAGTGAGTCAATTCTTTTGATTCATTTAGAGTCATATATGAAAAGTCCAGTGGGGGTGGTCCCCTCTGATCACATCACAAATATATAATTTAATAATTTGTACATCCATCCATCCATTTTCCAACCTGCTGAATCCGAACACAGGGTCATGGGGGTCTGCTGGAGCCAATCCCAGCCAACACAGGGCACAAGGCAGGAACCAATCCCAGGCAGGGTGCCAACCCACCGCAGGACGCACACAAACACACCCACACACCAAACACACACTAGGGCCAATTTAGAATCACCAATCCACCAAACCTGCATGTCTTTGGACTGTGGGAGGAAACTGGAGCACCCGGAAGAAACCCACGCTGACACAGGGAGAACATGCAACCTCCACGCAACCTCCATGTTTCCTCCCACAGTCCAAAGACATGCAGGTTCGGTGCATTGGTGATTCTAAATTGTCCCTAGTGTGTGTGCTTGGTGTGTGGGTGTGTGTCCTGGGGTGGGGTGGCATCCTGCCCGGGATTTGCTTCCTATCTCGTGCCCTGTGTTGGCTGGGATTGGCTCCAGCAGACCCCCGTAACCCTGTAGATAGGATATAGCGGGTTGGATAATGGATGGATGGATAAATAATATTGTTTATTAATTTATATAGAATTAATTATACATTTAACATGATAATTTATTTGTGTTTGTCCTTTTTCTGCACACAAACCATAATACATTTAATATGCATAATTAGAATAAGATGTTTCTTTAGCTGCGGTGGGTTGGCACCCTGCCCGGGATTGGTTCCTGCCTTGTGCCCTGTGTTGGCTGGGATTGGCTCCAGCAGACCCCCGTGACCCTGTCTTCGGATTCAGTGGGTTGGAAAATGGATGGATGGATGGATTGATGTTTCATTAGCAAATCAAATGAATGAGAATCATTACGCTGGTTCTCGGGTAGTAACTTATTCACGAATCAAATGAGTCAAGACTCATAATTAAGGAGGTTGTTGTGCATGTGCTTTAAATATCTACTGGCGAAGTGAAAGACGCTGACGACGCACATGTGCTTTACTATTCCTGTTGAGCTCCAATAAATCGATCAAATCTTGCTCACAAATTGGTTCGTATGATTGATTGAAAAGATTTATTCAAAAAGAACAAATCATTCACAGATCACCCATCATTAATGTTTATCACAGACAGCACCAAGATTAACAGAGAAGAAGCCCAAGCGTGCATGCAGAAAATGAATATTTAACGACATTTTGCACTTATGGTTTTGTGCACTTGAAGCATGTTGTTAATGTGCCTTACATAGTTTGGAGTCCTTGAGCTGCCAAGAAAGTTCTGAACAATATCTTTGAATGCCTTACTCCAACCCCAAAGTGCTTATCATTAATGATGTATCTGATTTGTAGACAAACAAAGATGCCTGCCTTAATCTTGCCACCAATTATTTGTGGAAACATCTGCTTCAGATACTTAAATCCTTCACATTCCTTGTCCATTGCTTTGATGACTTTTTTCACCAGTTTAACTTTTATATGACAACCAGGCCAAGGTAAGTTATTTGGGTTGACAATTGCTTTATGTTTGTCACTTTTCTGCCCTGGAACCAAAGGCTTATGGAGTGGCCAGCTGTTTTTAATATAATTAGACTCTTTAGCATGGCTGTCCCATTTGCAGCACTTGGCATATCCAAGCAGTATTTCTAATAGCAGTGCCACTACTTTTAGATCACCACAGATGTTCCAGGTGTAGATGTTTTGCTGTATGTTCATACTTATAATATAGGAGAGGAAGTCACAAAAATAGGTGACAGCAAAAAACATTATGTGAGAGAAAATTTTAAGGGTGATTTTTGTGATCAGCAGGCCAAAACGCATTAGATACAACTTAAAGTGCTCAGAAGGCAAAATTTTTGTTTGTCCAGGGTAAATAACTAGACGAATATGCAATAAATAAAAATCATTAAGTGCTGATATTTGAATACTAATTTAGCAACAGACTTACCTAGAAAGAGCAGTTGGTGATCAGCTACCAGGCTGGCTCTTTGCAGTGACAAATCAACAATTGGATAGTTGGTAACTTGTGATCTCCAAGCAGACTTTCTAGCCCCACGTGACAGGCGAATATTTAGTCATCTTGATCATTGCAAACTACATTTGCAATAGTCCAGGAGGCATTAATTATACCTACTGTGTGCGGTCATGCAAGGTAATGACTGGTTGAAAACTGTGATAAATGTTGGGGTGCCAACCTGGCTTTTCCTGTTTACTTATAAACTGAAAATGAAGCAGTGCTTGATGGCACGAATACAAACAAAAAATGTCACCCTCTGGCTTCTAACAAATAAATTGCTGCCTATCAAGGCTTCCTTATAGGCTGCGCAGTGGGCTTGAAGGAACTCTGTCTCTTCTGCTCTCTTGTCAACGAGTGATGCCTCCTTCCAGGTAGCTGGGCTTTTATGATCTGGGGCAGGAAGGGGCGAAGTCAGTTGCAGAGGTGTAGCTAAGGTTTTCAGCGCCTGGGGACAACTGAAGATTTTGCGCCCCCTCCTGTTTGCCAAAATGCAATGGGGAAGGGAAATTTGGTGCCCCCTGGATGCTGCTCCCGGGGACAGATGTCCCCCCTTGCCCCCCCCCCCCCAGCTACGCCACTGGTCAGTTGCCCTCATTGGGAGGTTTGTCAGCAAAGGAAGATGACACAGT
Source organism: Erpetoichthys calabaricus (assembly GCF_900747795.2). Taxonomy (NCBI): domain Eukaryota; kingdom Metazoa; phylum Chordata; class Cladistia; order Polypteriformes; family Polypteridae; genus Erpetoichthys; species Erpetoichthys calabaricus. Next base: position 135,404,583 of record NC_041405.2, read on the forward strand.
TAGTAGCAGTGCCTCCTCTTACCCTGCTGTGGTATTACATACAGGGCCAAATTAAGACATTTAGAGGCCCTAAGCACTTAAAAGATTTTGGTGCACCCATATATATCTAAAACAAAGTATAAACAATGATAACGGTAAAATAAAATTGTATTTTTTGAAATGAAACAAAACTTACAGTAAGATGAAAAATAATGTTTATTTTTGTATACTTCCACATTATTTATATTTGAAACATTTTCACTTACTTTTTCTAATTGCAGGCATCTACCCTGCCTCTATTATTACTATTTTATTATTATTGTTATTATATATGAAGGTCATTTTTTCATTTAATGTAGGAGCCTCTTTTTGTGGAACCTGGTTTAACTGCACCATTTGCAGTTTTGCACTATATGGTCCACGGTAAATCCAGCAATGGAAAATTTCTGTGGTGCCCCCCTTCTCTTGATGCCCTAAGCATGTGCTTAGTTTGCTTAATGGTTATTCCAGCTCTGATTACATACCTGGGAGGAATCTGAAGGGTGACCCTCTGACACTCTTTCCGTGACACATGTTAAAAAGAGCTTTTGTCATGGTTACCATGTTAGGCTCCAAATGCATCTGAAGGTTAAGTAAAAAAGTACAGAAAAATTTGTATCCTATACCATTGTGTATAGACAGTTGAAATCCCCACCATCAGCCTACTTCCAAATGAGCTGGCCACAGATCTGTTGGCATTGACTAGATCTGTGGGAATGCACATGGCATGCCTTATCTCATTAGCTCATTTGGGGGAGGTACACGAAGGTACAATTTATGATCTAGAAACTGGCACACCTTCCACACCACTTTCTGATACTGGCTACAGAGCAGATCAAATACTTTGAAGGCAGTAACATTAATGGGGATTCTGAAATGTGAAATGTTTTTGTACAGATAAGGATGGACAAGCAGAGCCATGCTGTCCACTGGCAGAATTTGAGTTCTCAGGAGGGAAGCCTTTTTTTCTGCTAGACCAGCTGAGTTGAGCACAGGGGGATCAGGTTTATATTCATTATGTTTATGTAAATAAGAATTCAGTCTTAATTCTGAGTAAACAACGTAATTCAGGAAAAATTACATGTCTGAGGGGATATTTTCAAAGATGCCATGGATACAGAAATACTGAGGTTCCAAGACTGCCCTTTTTGTAGATCTTCTTCTTATAGTTCTACTTCATTACCAGTGACAAACCCCAGTCCTCAAGAATGCTGCATTATGGGGAATTCTATTGCCTGGTCTCCTGTGTCTCCTTGATTGTTTTCCCTTCTGATGCTAGGAGATGATTTGCTGAAACTGCATTTGGTTGTTAGGAGGCAAAAGAAAACAAAACGAAAAAAAAACAAAACACAAATGCATTCTTCCCGCAGAAAATTACATGTGTTAAGCTATTCCAATAATTTGAATAATTATGTGCTTGAGGGGTCAGGTTATCACGAAAAGCAGTGATTCCTGCAGCTCCCAGGGGTCTTAGTCCAAGACCTCTGAGGCCCTGGCCTGACTGATTTATTGAGTCATGTCAATGAAGTGCTTTAGAATGATATTCTAGAATTACAAAGGCTCATGAACTCTGCGTGTGTGAGTGTGTGTTTGTGAAAGACTGTGTGCATGCGTATGACACATCTGACTGACTCTCCATTGCAGGATGCTGGCCCTCACTTAGGCATTGTGCGAGGTCAGGATTTCCTTCATGTGGGGTTGCATATGACTACTGCTTTCACACTCACAAGCAAGTGAAATCCAGCTGGATACACAAAGACATCATAGTGACCCTGCTGTGTGAAGAGTGTCCTGTAGTAGACGGCACTTCATACACACAGCATTACAGTGTGTCCCCCGCTCCTCAAACGTAACATAACCTCCAGAGTTTAAGTCCAGTGAATCGGCTTATTTTGGAAAGTCACAAACAAGATGCTGGCTTGATGGATGAGACAGAAGAGCCTCAGAACCATGGATTTATGTCAGCCCTTAAATAACAACAGAAAGAAAGAGGAAAAATGACTGAGTGGGGAGTGATTTGAAGGGAATCTCTCAATTAGATACATTGAAGAATGAGGCCGCTTAGTTTTAACCTTGTATGAATGCCACTGTGTACTGGTTGAAATGGGAGCTGGTAGTCAGACTATAAATTTGGAATCAGATCACACTGGTAGTCTAAGGTTGAGCTGGTTAATATTTCATAGTCTCTGGAAATCTGTGTTTGAGATGGGGATGCATGCAGCCTTCTCAATGAGATACTGGATATCTTTGATAAAACCAGAAATGGAAACAAGTGATTTACTTGAACTTAGTGTTTGAAGGAGTGGAGGAGACTTCTCTTAGAAACATTGGAAGACTGTATAAATAAAACATAGAGTCATCTTTTTTCACAAATACATTGGATTCAAAAAGTATTAAGAACCCTTCACTATCTGTGATCTTAATTGTGTTGTAGATTTAATTTTAAAAGGATAAGCTTCCCATTTTTGTCCATGAATTTTCACTGAATAACCTATTTTTTCCAGAAATGTTTGCATCTTTATTAAAAATCAAAACCTGAAAACTCTTCTTCATATAAGTATTCAGACCATTAATTCCAATATCTTGTAGAAGCCCCTCTGGCAGCATTTACAGCCTTGGGTTTTTCTGGATATGTCAGTTTTTCACACCTGAATTTTGGGAGGTTTATCCCTTTCTTCCCAGTAGGTCCTCTTAAGCGTAAGCAACTGTGAACTGCCATCTTCAAGTGTCTTCACAGATGTTCTATGAGGTTTAGGTCTGGGCTTTGGCTGGGCCATTCTTGGGCAGTCAGAGACTTGTCCCAAAGCCACTCAAGCATTGTCCTGGCTGTTGGCTTTGGTTCGCTGTACTACTGAAGATGAATCATCACCCTAGTCTGATGCTATGTGCAATCTGGACCAGATTTTCTTCAAGGACCTGTCTGTGTTCAGCTGCATTCATCCTTCACTCAATTTATACCAACCTTCCTGTCCCTTCTACAGTATAAGAAGCACTCCCATAGCTTAATGCTTCCCCTGCCATGCTTCACAGTAGGAATAGTATTAGACAGGTGACGAGCAGTGCCTGGTCTTCACCAGACATAGTGTTTGGAGTTATTCATAAAGTGTTCAATTTTTATCTCACTAGACCAGTAAAACTTTTTCCTCATTCTCGCAGAGTCCTTTAAACTGTCATATGGATTGAAGCTGTACCATAAATGCTTGATTGATGGAGTGCTGCTGACATGGTCGTTCTTCGGACAGGTTCTCACATCTCATCAATCCTCAATGATCAGGACCTCTGATCATTGGGTCCTTGGTCATCTCCCTGTTGTCACACACGTGCGAGTAGGAGGCAGCTAAAGGACTTGCGTAATTGTAATAAAACATCTGAGCAGGGGGCAGCGGAGTGCGTTGACTGTGTTTCTCAGTTCCCTACAGACCTTTCCTGTGAAATCCTGCAAGGTTCCGGCGCCTCAGAAGACATCACTTCCGGTGTCAACCCCCTTGCTGACATCACTTCTGAACCAGAAGACATCACTTCCGGCGCTGGGGCCTTTGCTGACATCACTTCCGATTCCGGGCCTTTTGCTGACGTCACTTCCTGTATGGGCCTTTAAGGCCTCCATTTCAGTCTATGATAATCAGTTCTGTTTTGGACTCTGTTCTATACACATCGTGCTCCTAAAAACTCAACTTTTGCAGCCAGGAACACAATATATGGTTGCCCCAAATCTTTATGATGTCTTTGTCTAATTCTTATCACACTGTCTAATGCCTTTCTTGGCTGATTGTTCAGTTTGGCCAGACAATCATCTTTACAAAGAGTCCTGATGGTTCCAAACGTCTTCCATTTCACAATTACTGAGGTCACTGAGTTACTGGGGACACTGACAGATTTAGAAATGGGTTAATACCCTTGCCCTGATTTGTGCCTCACCACAATTTTATTGCAGAGGTCTACAGAGAGTTTCTTGGACTTCATAGTTTGGTTTTTGTCCTGATATGCAGTGTAAATTGTGGGACTTTAAATACACATGCGTGTGCCTTTGCAAACAATGTCCAGTCAGGTCAGTTTGCCACAGATGGATTCCAATCAAGTTCTAGACGCATCTCAAGGAGAATTAAAGTAGGTTGCACCTGGCCACAATTTGGATTGTACATTGATGGGCAGAAATGTCAAATTTATCCATTTAAAATTAAATCTGCAACACAATAATGTGTGCACAAACTGAGGGGGTCTGCATAACTTCTGAATCCACCATATATTGGAAGTCGCTGGCTGTATTGGGAACAAGAACGTACGTAAAGAATAAAAAGGTTGGAGGTGAGGCTCCCTGGGTTGGTGACTGAGCTGCCAGCTGAGTCAACTTTTCTCAGTGAGACGTTTTAAGTTATTGGCTGTGTTTTTAAGCAGGAACAATTTGTTAAAGTTACACTATGAATCAGTGGCTGCAATGGTGGCGAACTTTCAAAATTATACTAGAAGTTAGTGGCTTATCATAGATGGCAGCACATGCTCACACTGTTTGTTGGCATCCATGAAGGAAGAAGAGACTGTTTGTCCATGAGCAACGAGCTGTTTATCTGCTCACAGGAAAAATCTGAGGCCTGAGAGTCCAAGGATGAACACAAGGATGAAAGTTTTTTGTCTTCTTATTAGACTATACTGTGTAAACATGTACAGTGGAAGCCTTTCCTATATTTAGCATTTTCCTGCATTTAACATTTTTTGGATGTTGTTGTTGGCATAAAAGAGAAATAAAAAACTCCTGACTGAGCAAGTGTAAACCTTTAAAGGCTACACTCACACTACAGATAAAAGTGACTCAGCTCTTTTTTTGTATCTGATTTTTTGTGCGATTGTTCAAATTAATTTCACGCATGATCCAAATCATGTACAAATATCCATACTGGATGTACCCCACATGCACAAGATAAATGAAGACAAATTTGTCCGACTGGTGTGACCTAATGGTGGATTGCTGCATTCCATCATTCCAGTGATGGTAAAAAAGAGAAATAGCAAACATTTCTGTACGTAGAAACCTTCTGACCTGCAAGAGTAAAAAAGCACGGGTAAGGGTGAGATGTCCAGATTGTGGATGCAAAACAGTGGATACAAAGTAGGATAAATCCTTTCTGAAAAGTTGTGCCTCCATGTCGTTTGTTGCTGATCCTACTTCTGTGATCTGTGTCACATATAAAAGAAAAAAATGGGACTTGGGCTGCAGTGTGAATGAAGTCATGTTCTGTTTTCCAAAATCAAATACTCTGCTCTGCTCTACTGTGATATAATGCTGTGGTGCAATTGAGCTTCAGGCTCTCATGGCTTAATAACAGAACTGTTGTTACAAACAACACATCAGCATTCATGAGAAACAATAACAAAGTGAAAAAAACATAAAGTACAATACTAATTCCACAAATCAAAAAGAACAAATGAAGACATGTTCGAAAAGAATCATAACTAGTAATCACAAAAATAACTGTAGTGAAATTATTAGAAAAACACAAAACGTGAACACAGTGTACCCTGACCTGCACTAATGGGATCCTGACAAATCAGCAATAATTTCCTTCATGTAACACTTGACTGGCCCTTAACACCTTTTTAGTCAGATTCTAGCTAAATTGGACTCTGCTCTATAATACCATAGAAAGCCCAGGGACTGGACGATCAGTTGGCCTTGGGCTTTAGAACCATGACCATGTCTGACTTTGGCCACAAGTTTATTTTTTTCAGTAGATTTTTTTCCATTTCCTCCATTGTCAAAAGGCCTTATCTCAACAGTAATATTAATGAGCATTTATTGTTAGAATCCCTTTATGTTAATCAGTTTGAAATTGCTTTGTTTTGCTATGAGTTAAACATAAGGTTTCATCTGTATTGTTATGTGTAGGCATTGTGTGATTTGTTAAATATGCAATTTGTGCTTTACTTGTTAACTTTTTATAGTGCTCTGATCCTACATTCAGTAAAGAGTGATATACAAATAGAAACAGAAACACAGACAAAATATGGCCTAGCTTAAAGTGGAGTTAAAATGCTCTAGTGATGCAATGGTTGTTGGTGGCCATGCTGGGAGCAAAAGAAGCTTGTTAAAGATACACTTTGGGAATGGAGGAAGCCTGTAAGAATTCCACTAGGAGATAATGCTTGAGCACAGAGGGCACTCAACACGTGTTGGAAAGACTCTGCCTGTTGTTGGTTATATTGGGAAGAAAAAACAGACAAAGAAAAGACAACGCAGTATCACTGTAGAAAGTGGCCCAGAGCAGACCCTACTTTGTAAGAAGACTCTGGTCTTTTGATGTGTGCAGCAAGCTTATGGAAATGTCCTACCAGTCCATAATAACCAATGTGTTGTTCTATGCTGTGGTCTCATGGGGAAACAACCTGAGCACCAAAGAAGCACAATTCCTGAACATAGTTATCAGGAAATCCTGTGCCATCACAGGATGAACCCTGGATACACTGGAGGCTGTTGTGGGAAAAACGATGGTGTGCAAAATTAGATGCCATCATGAAAACTCCCCCCATCCCCTCCTGGAGGCACTCTCTTAGAGTGCTTTTAGTCACAGACTCATTCCACCATGGTGTGCTAAAAAGCGACTCTGGGAATCTTTTCTGCCCACTGCTATCAGGCAATTCAATGCTTCCTCTTGATGTACTCTTAAGTTCTTTCGTAAATATAACATTAGCTTCCATTGTTATGCTGATGACACCCAGCTCTATCTTACTAGCAAACCTACTGCTTCCTTTCCACCCTCCTCACTTATTGATTGCATAGCAGAAATCAAATCCTGGTTTACTTCAAATTTTCTTAAATTAAATAGTGACAAAACTGAGGTTCTCCTCTTTGGTACAAAATCAACATTATCCAAAACTGATCATTTTTCATTTGTTATTGATAGTTCCTCTGTCTCCCCTTCCCCACAGGTTAAGAGTCTGGGTGTCATCCTTGACAGTACTTTATCCTTTCAGTCCCACATCAATAACATCTCCCGGTCTGTATATTTCCACTTGCGTAACATTAATTGTATTCGCCCCTCCCTCGCTTCCCACACTACTGCTATCCTTGTCCATAGCCTTGTCACTTCTCGTCTGGATTATTGCAATTCCCTTTTCTTTGGTCTTTCTCGCAAATCTCTTTATAAGCTTCAACTGGTCCAGAATTCAGCTGCCCACATCATTACTAGAACCCCCTCTATTCACCATATCACTCCCGGTTTGCAACAGCTTCATTGGCTACCAGATCAGTTCTGAATTCAATTCAAAATTCTCCTACTAACTTTTAAGGCTCTCCACAATCTTGCCCCTCCATATCTGTCTGACCTTATCCATGTTGCCATTCCTTCCCGTACCCTTAGATCCTCTTCCTCCATCCACTTGACTGTCCCCTTCATCTGTCTTACCACTATGGGGAGCAGAGCATTCAGTTGCTCTGCTCCCCAGCTTTGGAACTCACTACCACCTGAGCTTAGAAATATTAAATCATTTTCACTTTTCAAATCTAAACTTAAAACTCATTTGTGTAAGACTGCTTTTTCTCTTTGATTACAATTGCTCTGTCTGATTTTAACTTTGTATTTTACTTTTGTTTATAATCTGTGTTTTGTCTATTGTTCGGTGTCCTTGAGTGTTTAGAAAGGCACCTACAAATAAATAAAATGTATTATTATTATTATTATTAATAAATATCCTCACAATAAACATTTATTTAGTTTTATTAATTTATCAGTTGATTGATTGTATTATTTGTCCTGTGAGTCTTTATCCTTGTTTTTTAAGTTTCTGCTGCTGTATGCATCTGAATTTCCCCAAGGGTTTAATAAAGTGGAGTGGAGTCAACTTGTCTCAGTGACCTATTGGAAGCCATTGATTGGAGTTGGACTGCAGTGGAGACAATCACTCAAAGTTATGTTGAGAGTCAATTGCTAACTTTGAATAAAAAGTGAGTGGGTGAAATTATGGCTCACTGGAGCTGGAATGAAGGGACATTTATAGTGTTTTACTTGAAATCATTTAGAACATCTGAAGTGCAGGGGACTAATAATGGAATGAGAGATGAGATGATGAAATGAGGAGTAATGGCCTGAAACGAACAAATCTTGAAGAGGGAGCACTAAGCCAGGAGCTGAAATGGGATTTTCTTAGTCTAAAGCTCTTTAAAGACAGCACCAAGTGAACAAGGCAGATGTCTTTTGTGCCGACTCAGATAAGAGTCTTAATACAGCTGTTGTCACAAGGCCTCCCCCCCCTCCATATTGTGCCCCCCCCCCTTATATACCCACCCATTTTGAAACCTGAGATCAGATTTAACACATTTGGGGCTTGTCCGACTGAGTTTATGGGGGTGGATGATAATCTTCATGAGCTTAGTCTCACACATATTTCCTCTTCAGACTTCCTAGCACACACATAGTCAAACAGACACACGCACAGACACACAAACACGCACAGAATCAAAGTACAGAAATTCAGCTCCTTCCCTTCTTCATATACACACATAGACTCCTCAGGTTCTCTCCTTTTACACACACACGCTGATACGATTGTTCTTTCTCATGAACTGTTCTACTGTTGCAAATCTCACATAGACTGCAGTTTATTATTTCGTTTCTGACACTAACACACTCATGACGTAATACACATTTATTTATAGCCACTTTCTGAGAAAGACTCAAATGTTCTTAAACACGTTTAGTTCCACATACATGACAAAATTATGTTATTTCTGCCCTTTCACATGCATACTCACTGCTTTTACACACATACACACAAACATTCTCATGGTGGACTTCTGTATCCTGAAATTTAAAAATAAGGCAAAAGGTAAACATTGTTTCCTTTATTAAATAAAAATAATCAGAAGAGGATATAAATACAGGAAATATAACAAGGTGGCAAATAAACACCAAACCCACAACCTCACAGTCTAGAGGGCTTCCCTAAATGTCCACTATAATTCATGCTAAATTTCATCCTTTCTTACTGCACATTTCTCTCTTTCTTCATCTCTGGTCTTTCTTCCTCCCAACAGCTGATAGTTCACTTTACTCTCCTTCTGACTCTGCTCTCCATCAGCCTCTCCCAGTTACAGTATATGACTTTAAACCCCTCACTTCATATCTGCCTTTGAGGTAGCTTTAAACTCCACATCAGAGTCATTTTAGCCAAACCCAGGAAGCATTTAGATATTTCACAGTATTTCTCCTTTTATTTTAATCACACTGGGTTAGATCTCCCTCTAATGGCACCTGGTGTTCCTGAACATCTATGCCTTCAGTTGACTAAAAAACATCAGGGAGGACTGCATGTCTTCTAGCAGTGGGTATTAGTTGCCACCTCAGGTGTTTCATCCCTGGTCTCACTTATTTTTCCGTCTGTAGACCAGAGGCTCACCTGCCCACTGTTAAAGCATTGCATGCCTCTACCAGGGTCATCTCACTCTCACTGACTCATACCAGTGAGCCTGCCTAATCCTCTTCTGGATCACACAGCACCCATATAGAGCACACCAGCCTCTACTTACTGACTACTGTGCTTCAACACATGCAACTTCATGTCTCCTGTGTCTGCTAGTGTGCATGTCTCCCTCATGTGTTGGCTCTTCCTCTAGGTCTAAATCTGTCTCTTACCAATCTGGCGGAGACCCAGGAGAAGTGACCACTCTGACATCACTGCTGCTGGATGTTCCTACTGGTTTTATATTGGGGTCAGAAAGAGATACCCATCAGTGGATCCCTGAGTTTGTTTGGATTTGTTTGTAAGTATTCCTTTTTCTGACGATTTTCTAGTTATTGTGATTTATGTGCTCTGTTTTCTGCATTTTAGCCTTTGGAACATGCATTGGGACTTGTTTGCTTTGGAGTGCCTTTCAGGCAAATCCTTTTTTGAGTATGTTGTAGAATTTTCTGTTTTATTAATAAATCTCTTTATTGCTCTTATGTTCACAGGCCAGAGGTTTATGGTCACCCGTTACCTTGTAGTGCATTTTGTATTTCTGGGTCTGCCTTTGTATACTTAATGTTTAAAACCAATTCCACATTTTAGGCCTGTCTATGCTGAAGACTGCATTTAGCAGTTGGGGGACTGGCTGTGTTGGGGTGAGCCTCTTTTGGGCTGTACAGTGAAGATTCTGGCCTGCTTTGTGGCTTATTTTGGAGACCTCACACCCCCTCTTGCCATGTTTTTGTCTCTGTATTTAAACACTCATGAATATACAAACCATTACATTCTCTCTCATAAATATACACTCTACTTTCTTACACACCAACATACTCCCGACTTGTTCATTCTATCATCTTACACACCTTTATACGCATTTACTCTTAGTTTCTTAAACACACTATCACTGACTTATTTCCACTTATTCACATACATAATCACTAATGTACATGTTCACTGAAGGACTCCTTTATTGACTGACTTTTATAAAAACTCAAGCATCCACATTCCTCTTTTGTACCTGTTTTCCTACAGTTCTTTAATAATCATTTAAGCCCACAAACACAATACAAAGTGAGATTCCTACTCAAATTATGCACAGTTCTCCCACATATACATATATTCACTCACTTACTCTCATGCTCATGCTTATTTCTCTTTCATTAGTTTCCACGTATAGTTTCATAATCCCAGCACTGGCAGGGAGCCTATACCCTGTGGGATGCAACAGCGAAGAGACACATTAGTTGGGCAGACATTTGAAGGACACTATGAGCCAGACTCAGCTTTCTAGTAAGGGTAGCTTATGACACCCTTCCATGCCCCTGGAATCTTACCCAATGGTTTGAAGTGACATAGGCTGCCAGCCGTGTCGCAATATTAAGGCAAGCTTAAAGCACATCAGGATGTAAGGTTGTATTGACCCACGGATGCTTTAGGTAGTGCCATGACCAAGTCCTGAAAAAGCTGTCTGAGGTCCTGGAGAGATGTAGGGTAGCAGCAAACCGCACCCCAGAAGCAGCAAAACCCACCCTTCCAACGTTCATCAAGCCAAACAGTACATCACAATCACCTGCACGGAACAAAGATGCCATACTCAGATAGGACAAAGTGTGGCAAATGCTGGTGAACATCAGAAGGCAGTTGGTCTTCCAGGGAGAGATCATAACAACCACTCTCTGGCCAGAAATTATTATGTGGTCAGCAGTGGAAAGAAGGGTCCTCATGAAAGAACTTACCACCCTCTGAGAAGAGAGCATGATAACAGTGCATAAAAGAAAAAAATTCAAGTACAAAGAGTTGGCGGCAGAATGCCAAGACGCTCTCTGGAAGACCTGACCCCACAGAGTTCGGATGTTGGGGCTTTGTAAGCAAAACTAATTCTACCCCTCCATGGTGCTGGCATGACAGGGTCAGACCTATGGAACATCATAAAGAAGCTGGGAGAGGAAGCAGAGAAAGCCAGTTACTGGTTGTACCTTCAGGGGAATGACAACGTTTGGGGGTGGTGGGGGGGTAAACATCCCTGTAAAGGCAGCTGCAAGCGGTGGCTGGGATTCCCCCAATGCACTACTGCCCCCCTCCTCCCACCACCCAGCAGGAGATGTACTGGAGTAGGGGGCAAAACATCTGGTAATGGCGGCCTCCAACTTACAACCCTGCAGCTGATCTAACGACACCAGCAGAGGGGTAACTGGCAGAAATGCCAAAGCAGGAATCCACATCTAACCTGTACAATTATCTATAAATTCCTCTATTATGTATTCATTCTCACATTTACTCACATGCCAGTTCTCACTTACATAACTAATGCCCGTTATTTTGTCATATTAACACATACTCACACAAACTTATTCACTCACTTTCACATATACTGTATGCTTCTGTTCCAGATGTTTTCACATTCTGGTTCATTAAAGCACACATCCTCCGTGTTGCATTCCATTTCACTTCCTCAAACACACACATACATATTCATGCATACTGTTATGATTAAAGCTCTCAATTACATCAGTATCCACAAACACACACTCATACCCCATTTCTCCATTAGATAAGCCCATGCTCATTATTTCATCAGAGGCATTCACTTTCACTCACTTATGCACTCACTCTTTCAGTTTCACATAACACCCGTTTCTTCCATAAATTTTCACATTCAGTTCCATAAATACACAGACACGTACACGCTTCATCCATTTTCTACTAGGTCTCCTTTTTTTACACACACATGCATCTTTATACATACTTTATCAGGCTTGTGAAACCACATGCACTCAGGCTGTATTTCTCCCTTGCACATTTTCAGGCTGATTAATCCATCAAACACACACACACTCATGCAGACACACATACACACACTCATTCACTTTCTGTCTCTGTCTCTCTCCCATACTCTCACACATTCACACAATCTAAAGACTGGGTCACACTCCAGAGCCGCTCTGGCCTCTCCAAACGTGGTTTTAGCAGGCGGCTGATCTTTTGTGTGACAGCAGCCTCACTGTATGTAATAAATTCCTGCCGTTTCTTGGATTCCCAAGAGACTAAATGTTTGATGTACTTTTAAAAATGAAAGCAGCAGCACATGTGAAAGCCATTATCCGCCAGGCTGTTAGCGACTCCAGCATTCTTTTAGCTTTCTGGGAATCCTGTTACAATGGCTGCTTTTTTTTTTTTCTTTTCTTTTACCATTTACAGGGATGTTAAGAGTTCCAGGAAATGGGTCTGTACAGTCCGTAGCCGCATTTCAACATGCTTAACAAGCTTTGCTAGTGTCAGTTTGACTCGTAAATGAAAGTTGCCATGTGCCAGGCCTGCCATTTGCTTAACATACCCACAATGCCACACCATCTTAATGCTCTAAGCCTCCCTAGTGGGTACAGCATCTGGTAGAAACCAGAAATTCAAACGATAGGGGTGGTAGGGGGACTGGTAGCCTCCTGCTCTAAAGGTACCTGTCAGAACTGAAGAACCATTAACCAGTTAAGATTCCAAATGTCTGGCATAGGGAGTGAATTGATCCTCTGAGGAGATGATGAAGAGGGCTTGGTTTCCTTTTCAATAAGGCCACTCTCATGGTCTCTCTGTCTGTCCTTGACATTTCTCCCAATGAGTCAACCGACTTTGCTGATATTTTCACTAGCTTTTTTTTTTTTTTTGCTCTGGTCCAATGCCAGGGAACTTTTCCAACTTCATGTTCTGTATAAGCACTGTATGTATGTGACCACGTCCTAGTGTGGTGTATGCTTATTTCTTCCCCAGAGCCTAATCAGTCACTGAGTGCAATGGTATGTTGAACTGTGATGACTTTTTCCAGGTGACCTCACTTCCTTTCCTCCCATCACAGCTCCCTCTGGGTTGTTCTGTCAAGAGAAGAGGTGACCAATGCCAAAATGAACCCTTTTGCCCCATCTGGGTTTAATGGTCTTTGAAAATGCAAACCATTCCCTTTTTGGCTCTAAATGATCCCTGGCCTATAATTCCCTGGAATGACTTCCCAGGCCCTCAAGGTGTCTGCTAGGTCTGGAGTGAAGATAAGCATCCAGCAAACATTTTCTGTAGTCGCCTTCCTGTCCTCAAGGGATATGCATAGGGTGGGGGTAGGGGGGATTTTTTTTTACTAAACAATTACGATATTAAAGAGAGAAACAATGCAATGAAAATATCTGTAAAAGAGAAAAATGAGGTATTCTACGAGATTAGAGCTTGTAAAGGGACAAGGGGGGCACACATTAAGAAGAAGGTGTCATGTTTCAGCCACGGTTCCTCTCCTGACTGGGGTTCGAATTCATGTTTGATGTCTCTTTTGTTCATTTTTGATTTTTTCTTATGTTGAATATGTGAATCTTTCTTTATTTTAGGCTTTGTCTATTTATATACATTCAAGTTGCCTTTATTACGTGCCATGTGTTTTGTGAGTGGTCCTCCAAGAGGTGGCGCCACCTGCCAATCACTGCCAGGAACTGCTCACCCTATAAATCCATAGGGTCTTCCACAGTTTATTGTGAAGGCACTCTGGAGTTGGTGAGTTATTTGTGTACTGCTGTGCTTGTGCATTTTGCATATTTTGGAATTCTGACCCTCAACCACTTTATTTAGATTTTGTATTGGGACTCTGTTCTCCTTGGATTGTCTTCTTGTTAACAGGCAATTCCATTTTGCCTTTGTGCTCCACAAAGTTTTAATGTGATTGGAATACTTTTTTGTGAATAATATATATTTTTTTTAAAGATTCGGTGCTTGCCTTATTACTAGCTGGGGTTTACAGTGATATCCCCCTTTAGTGGGGATTATTGGAAGTGTTTGGGACAACACGCTTTGAAACTCTTTAGACTCATCTTGAAGCTCCTAATTTATCTACCTATTTCTTAAACCTGCTTTTTACATTAAATCCTTGTATCGAGCTTTAGCATAATCTGGCAGGAGGGAGGGAACAAGCCTAGATGGGACAACTGTCCATCACAAGTCATGCTAATAGACACACTCACACATATGATCCTAACATGCATTCCTTTGGGGTGTGGACATAAACAAGCAAGCTCCACAATGGCAGGTATCAGACTGTGATTTACAACCAGGCTTTGAAACAACAATGCTAACCAAGGTGCCACCCAGGATGAGAATGTCTATGTTTCTAAACATAGTACAGTAGAAGTGTATCCTTAATTTGGGTTTGACTTGTTAGGATGAAGTTACCCTGCGGAGATTGGAGGGTTTGGGGATGAAGGCATAAATGGTAAAGTGTCTAGGTAGGGGAACTGGAATTACTTTGGGTAAGTCAAAATTTCACTGTACTCTGTACAGTTGTCAATATCACTACTACGTATTTAAACTCATATGTTACCAGTTCAATTCTTAATTCATTATTATTGGCAGAAACGCTACCTGTTGAAGAAAAGTTTACAGAATAATTTTAAAAATATACGTGTGCCCTCAGCATTCCTCCTACGCCTTTCCTAGGTATCATTGTGTATGTCAACCTCTCTTGCTCTTGATGTGAAAACATCATTTGTTATTTTGCAAATACTTCCTGTCTTTGAAGACAACTAGGGTGGCACCTCGTTAGTATTTAGCACCCCAATGCAGCTCAGTATGTTATTTGCCTTGACGTTTTTAAAATGCTTCACTTTAAGTGAAAAAATAGGAAAAAATTGCCACAATCAGAAAAAGAACTTTGCTCCTCTACAGTATTGTGTCATCATCCTTGCACTGAGCCAAAAAAGGCAAACTGGCGAATCAGAGTGCTTGGAGGGATCACAGCCACACCCACACCTACAACCACCCACCCACACACACACACATACACACACACACACACAGACACACACACACATACAGAGTAAGGTTTTATTATTAGACTGTGGCACAACTCCAGGCTGGAGAAGGATGAGTGTCTAAGGAACAGAGAAGAGAGTTTAGTGGGACTTATCATGATTAACAACAACACATTTTGTGAGGGGTCTATATAAGGTAGGCCTAGCATGCTTTAAAAGAACGAGAAGTCTCCAGTGTGCGTTTCATAAGCTGTACAGAGTTCATCGCAGCATGCGATGAGAGACACAGGCACAGAATGACCATTCTGAATAGGTTCCCATCAAAAATTGTTCATGTTATTTATAGATTTGACGATGCTAAATTCAAATCAGGCAACAGAATTGTTCTGTCACATCCAGCTTTTGGGAGATGATAGTTTAAAATGCATAAAACACTACTATAAAGAAGAACAATATTTTTAAAATCAGTTATTTAGACTTGAAAAAGTTAAAAATTCCACATGTACTTGTTTTAAATATATGCATAATTATTACTTAGAAACAGTAGTCGCTTGGTAGTTTTTTGTCTGAATGTGTTATACAGTGGAATGACCATCACATGTCTGCTAACACAGACTGACTTCACTTTCCACTATAACGTCTCTCCATTTGGGTGATGTCCTGACTAAACCTCTCCCCATGTTCATCAGAGACGGCTCTGATCTACTCAAGAGAAATAAAATCCAAATGAGAGTGTAGGAAATGCATTTTTAAGGACATGTTACACCTAAATGCAAGGTAGGCAGAGAGAAGCTTCTCAACTTCTTCCTTGTAGTTTCCTGCCTTTGCATTCCCAAGAAAATGACAATGGATAGATCAACCCAACCTTGCAAATTTCTGTAAAAAACATTTAAACAAGGCAATAAAAATGCAGCTTGCTTTGTAACATTCTAAGTATACATTCCTAGCTTTTCTGAAGGAATAAGAAGAGAGAAAAAATGTTGGCTTAGAGGACAAAATGTGTACTTCAGTTTGGGTTGTTTCCTCCAAAAGTACAGTGTAAAACGAAAAGACCTGTCATATTTCAGCTTAAAATATATTTCAAATAATATTCTGAGCATGAAAAATATTTGGGGTGGCACAGTGGCACAGTGGTAGCGCTGCTGCCTCGCAGTTAGAAGACCTGGGTTTGCTTCCCGGGTCCTCCCTGCATGGAGTTTACATGTTCTCCCCGTGTCTTGCGTGGGTTTCCTCCCACAGTCCAAAGACATGCAGGTTAGGTGCATTGGCGATCCTAAATTGTCCCTAGTATGTGGGTGTGTGTGCCCTGTGGTAGGCTGGCACCCCGCCTGGGATTTGTGCTTGCCTTGCGCCCTGTGCTGGCTGGGATTGGCTCCAGCAGACCCCCATGACCCTGTGTTAGGATATAGCAGGTTGGAAAATGAATGACTGACTGAAAAATATTTAAAGCCATAAAACTAACACAACCTATTTAAAATTGTTGTTTTTCACTCAATTGATGTTTGTGGTAGAGAAATTCCAGTTTCAGAAATTGACACGTAAATCTATAAAGCATACTGATTTTTGCACGGGAGGATTTTGATGCAGACTACTATTATTATTATTATTGTTGTTGTTTTAATTAATAATATCATTAGATGCCTTTTTGCAATGATCATAATAGAAACACAACATTTGGGTTCTTTGCAACAGAGTACAAAGTTAACACACACCTTATGCAGACTACAAGGAGCTTAGTACTGTGTTTGGTGCCAAGACTAGGATGGTCCAAACCCTTTTTTTGGCTGCTATGAGAAAACAGGTTCTGTTTGCAGAGAAAATGTTTTTCTTTTTTCTTTGTTTATCTAGGGAACACGGAGTCTGGCTAGTGTTATTAATCTTGGTTCCTCTGTGTATCCACATATAGGGCACAACAGAGGATAAAACCAAGGCTTCATGTGCAGCATACAGTATGTGACACTTCTAGAATGGGAAATGACTGCCTCTTCTACCATTTATAAAATACTATTGCTGCTCCGGATGCTGCTATGTCCATCTGGTGTTCTTCAACCAGCCTGAGTCTAAGTATTTTGCATTAATAGGCTAGAGCTCTGAGAGCAGTAATTGCTCAAGTTCCAACCTTGGATGCCATTGGCAGCCTCACCACAGTAAAACGTCAGCAGTGTCAGTACATTCTTCCTTGTGCTCCATCCCTCAGCCAAAAGGTCTCCGATCTGCTCTTTACCGGGGTGTAGGGGGTGGGGGGGAGGTTCTTGCTTGGACTTTTGTGTCTGTGTTTACTGTACACAAACCTGGGTGGTCTTCCGTATGGGGAGGGGTAGGTAGCCTGAATGTCGAATGGCTTTATCATCTGTTGTGTCACAGCTCCTTTGAGTGTCAAGTCACTTGTACAGCTGCTGTCACCCGTTTCCTCTTGTGTGTCCTCACACTTGAAGGTCTTATGTTGCTTTCTTTTGTTTGCATTCCCTGGGATCCAAAGAATGGATCTGTCTGTCTAAACACCTTTAAGTGCTTGCTCATCTATGAACTTAACTGAAAATATTGCTTTGTTTCAGTTGGCACTGCTGTTATCTATGCATGCCAGTTACTTCTAGTACAATGTGGAAACTACTGAATAAAGTCCTGCTTATGGTTACATTTGGTAATGCATACGGAAAGGTCGTGAATCCAATCACGGATCTAAATGTTACTATGATGAACTTGAGACGATCATTTCATGTAGGTGCTAAAAGTGAGTTCTGTAGTGTGCCACAGCCAGCCGATTTGAGTGGGACTGTCCTGACTTCAACAGACAAATCCCGAGTCCCACATTATCTTTGGAAATCCCGATGGAAGAAAAATTGAATTTGGAAATAAAATCTTAATTTAGTTTTTATACTGAATTTCTAGTTAAACAGGCTTGCTAAATTTTTGTAGACAGCCTGGCGCACCACCTTTTATGAAGAACATTTGTAACTGTCAGCTGAATCCGAGTGTTTGAAAGGTGTGTATTTGTGTATGTTGTGTACTTTTATTGTTGTATGTTTGCTGTAAATGATTACTCAAAGTGTACTATTGTGATTATTCTGTGACTATTTTATTATTATTACCAAGCTTCTTTTAGCTTCACCTGTTTGTTGTCTGGTACAGATCTTGTAATCGATATTTAACCCACTTCTCATTGTCCAAATGACTTGAAATTTTGCACACTTACTCACTTCCGATGACAATACATGAATCAATTGATCAATTAATCCATGTTAATTAAGAAATTAAATTTTCATATGAAGAATAGTTAAAGATTTCACCAATAGATGGCGCTAGTAACAGATAGAAATATTAAAGGAAGTGTTAAAATATTGATTACAAAATTATACTAAAACAAACCCAAGACTAAAAAGTTGAAAATAATATATATATAAAAAAATACTTTTTAAAAACCACACTTATATTAAGTTAAAAAGTGTACTAAAAAGTAAAAAATAAGTCTCTTATACATCACTCGTAAAATAAAAGCGTGGGCGCTTTTCATCAATCAATAAAATCTTAGCAAAAGCACTCACCTTTTCTTTTATGAGTGATGTATGAGAGACTTATTTTTTACTTTTTAGTACACTTTCTAACTTAAAATAAGCGTGTTTTTTAAAAAGTATTTTTTTAAATATATATTACTATATATGTGTATTATATATGTTCTTTTCTATATATGTACTTATTTACATTTACTTATATGTTTAGATTATACATGTTTATATATCTATAATTATAATTTAATTCAAATGATCTTTTTTTTTTTGGTTGCTCAAAATAGTGGCTATCCCAATCTGTGATTTTGCTCAACACGGGTCAACGTTTGCAGGACACAAGCAGCATATAGGACCTCTTCAACTGAACCTACAGTATATCCTCATTAGTATGGCCTCCTTCATTCTTGGGCATCTCCAACGTCCACAGCGCCTGAAGTTAACCTTTGAAATCCCTACTTCAGTCTCATGATGTCTTCTAAACACTGTGTTTCCTTACATTAACATTAAGAGCCTCCAATAACCCGTAAAAGACTTAAAACACATTTAATGTCCACACTCACCCCTTTACCTCAGGAATGTTTCCAATCTCCTCCCCTTCACCTCAGTGATGTCTTCATTTCAACTGAAAATAGATTTAACCCTATGATAACCTCTGCTCTTAAATTTACCCCACTTTACTAGCAAGACGTGTGTGAATATATGTGGTCCCCTAATGCTCCCACTTGAACTCTATGACAGAACCTTTTACTCCTCTCATTTACTCACAGCTCCTCTCTCTCTCTCTAGTGACCTCATTCCTCCAAATGAAGCCACCACATTCTCTTAAAAATTAAATTGCCAGGAAAATAACTTATAGTTTAGACTCAAGGGTTCAGTTGTATAGACAATGTTGTTTTTATGTGTGTATTAAGTTCTCTCCATGTCCATGTAGGATTTTTCAGAGTAATTACTTCCTTCCACATCTCAAACACTTGCCCTTTGAACTTATTGGGGACTTTGAACTGGCATCCTCCCACAGTCCAAAGACATGCAGGTTAGGTTAATTGGTGATTCTAAATTGGCCCTAGTGTGTGCTTGGTGTGTGGCTGTGTTTGTGTGTGTCCTGCGGTGGGTTGGCACCCTGCCCAGGATTGGTTCCCTGCCTTGTGCCCTGTGTTGGCTGGGATTGGCTCCAGCAGACTCCCGTGACCCTGTGTTCGGATTCAGCGGGTTCGAAAATGGATGGATGTATAGTATGAGAGAATCTTGGGTGTACTGTATAGTGATTATATAACGCAATCAACTGTCTTCTGTCTTGAATGACATATAGGTGCTATGGTTTTTTTTTATTTATTTACTTACTTATCTACCTATTTATTTATTTAAAGAACTTCTGTAAAACACCAAACTTCCCTCTGGGGACAAATAAAGTTCTATCTATCTATCTATCTATCTATCTATCTATCTATCTATCTATCTATCTATCTATCTATCTATCTATCTATCTATCTATCTATCTATCTATCTATCTATCTATCTATCTATCTATCTATCTATCTATCTATCTATCTATCTATCTATCTATCTATCTTTGAAGTAGGCTACAGCTCCCTACAATCCTATTCTGGAATACATATGTTTATTTGGTAAAATGAATTAAATTGATGAATGAATAGATAGATAGATAGATAGATAGATAGATAGATAGATAGATAGATAGATAGATAGATAGATAGATAGATAGATAGATAGATAGATACTTTCTATCTATTCATTCATCAATTTAATTCATTTTACCAAATAAACATATGTATTCCAGAATAGGATTGTAGGGAGCTGTAGCCTACTTCAAAGATAGATAGATAGATAGATAGATAGATAGATAGATAGATAGATAGATAGATAGATAGATAGATAGATAGATAGATAGATAGATAGATAGATAGATAGATGCTGTGGTGTCCCTTTTGTTAAGATGTCAATCCATCCAATCATCCATCTTTGAGGCAGTGTGTTTGGAGGATGGAGCCAAATCCAGCTGGATAGCGCACAAGACAGGAAGAATCAATGCAGGGACAGCAGTACACATTTTTAATTAGGTTTTCCTTGCACATCTCCATTGTGTATGTTAGGTTAATTGATGACCCTAAATTTGCTTTGTTTGGGTGAGTATAGATTTGTGTGTGAGTGTGTCTGGCAGTGGATTGGTATCTCATCCAAGGGTGGTCCCTGCCTTGTGCCTGATGCTGTTGGATACGCAGTAAGTGTCCCTGGCCCTGAATTGGACAAACAGGTTACAGAAAATGTATAGATATAAATATAAATGTATAGATATAAATAAAGAGCTATACTACATGCAATTCTTACAACGTCCCAGCACTTTCTTTTTTCTAAAATTCCGAATTTCTATCACTGTCCTGAGATGCCACCTTCTCTCAGATTTTTCCCGCCTGGCATTTACTCCTGTCCATCAACTTTATGTTTTGCTGAGGTATTGATTCTAATCTTTAGTTGCATGTGCCAATCTGAATACTCCCGTACCATTTAGATACCCCTGCGCAGGGCACGCACCCTCCTACCTTGACACAAGACCAAAAGCCGGCAGACTTTTAGCTGGGATACTCCGCTCCGTATCCACTAGGGCACCTCTGGTCTTGCTTCCCCACCCCCTCCGCCTTGGAATGCAGCGCCCCCTCCTCTCGTGCACAAAAGGCCCTCCCCTTTCCCAATTTTGGGAAGACCTTTCTTTCCCACTTCTCACTCGGGGGTCCTATTAACTCTCCTCGAGTCAGTCTCACGGATCCACAGCAAGAGCCGAGTGCAGCTGCGATCGTCCCGAGGTAAAGTTGCCATCCCGACCTGAGATATGGGGGACATTTGGAGATGAGAGGAAAGAGGAGGGGGGAGTTGGGTAGAGCGGGATGGATGGGCGAGCGCTGCGTGGCGAAGGTGCCGACGGAGTGCCACTCTGAAATGTGAAGAAGCTTTGCGGGGATTGCTAGTTAAGAAGCGTCGAGGGCAGCACCGTGTTGGCTTTTGCGAGTGCATGACAGCGTATCCGTCTGGACGCGTGAGTGAACTCTCGTCCGTCTGTGCGAGTGTCTGTCTGTCTGTCTGTCTTTACGAGTGCACGAGAGTGCGAGTCCATGTCTGTCTGTGCGAGTGTGTGTATGCATCCCGTGAGCAGTTTTCACTTTTCGTGCACCCCGTGCTCAAGGTCGCGTGCACACTTCTTACTGTGTTTTATTTGTCTTTCTTTGTTTGCCGGCAGCCTTCGAGATGCCTACTTTAAAAATTCTTTACCAAATCCCGCTAGCTAGCACCACCCCCGAAACACCACCCGCGTAAAACTGCCTGTTGCGTTTCCACTTGAGTGCAGATGGGAAATGGAGTAAGTAAGAGATGAAGGACTTGTGCCAGTGCCACCTTTCCAGTTTTATGTTTCTTTTTTCTTATTCCAAATCACTTCTCCCCTCTTTTATGTAATTTTTCCATGCCATATCTCATACTGCCTTAATTGGCAGTTCCTCCCAAGACTTCTACTTTTTTCCCGCCTTTTGTATTTGGCCTGGATCATCTTTGTCAGCTTCTTCAACCCAAAGGTATAATTTCTTTCTTGCCAGTCACCACAACCCAAAGACAATTTCTTTCTTGTCATCCTCCACAACCCAAAGCCATAATTCTTTCAACATAAGCACCTCTGCCTGGTGATTTTTGTGGGAGTTGGAGGGCAGCAGGATTTGGCAATGGAGGAGTAGGGGATTTTTGTTTTTGTATTAGTAAAGTAATGGCAGTCATGCTTGTGGTACTTGACATGTAGGAGTGGGATTAGGGTGTGTGTGTGTATTGAGCATCTTTTGGATTTTTGAAGTAAAGGCTGTTTTCCATTATTTGATCCTTCTTGATGTTTTGACGATTCATTGTATGGTTTTTAGTCATGAAACATCCAAGTAAGGCTGGGAAACAAAGAGAGGGAGAAATTGTGAACACTTAGTCACAACGTCCAGTGGTTGGGTAATGCTAAAAAAAAATGGAGATGGAATGGGAACAACTTTCTGTAACTGGAGTACGGCAGGACATGTTTCTCAGTGCTGCTTCTCTCCTTTTCTGACAGTATAGGTTTTGCTTTACAAATTCATAGATGGTATTGTGGCTTTGCTTAGCGGGCTGTGGTTGGGAACGGGGCTTTTGTTTCAGATGAAATGAGCTTTGGACGTTGTGCAGCTTCCTGTAATTTCAGCCAATATTTGTTTCCACAGTGTTACAGCCAGCCAGCCCTGGGACTCTGCTGTGGGAGGGCAACAAAAGTAGATTGGAACTGAGGTTTGAGAGAACTCAAGCGGAAACTGACTTCTGTGTGATTGTGGAAGTAGCCCAAAGGTGGCCATGTGGACCTCCTGGTTCAGGAGGTTAGTCCTCGTTTGGACAATGGTGTCTTGGACCTCAGCCCAACCACCCCGTTCTCTGGGAGATGGGGCCTATGAAGCCAGCAGATTCTCCGTGGGAATTGATGAAAGAGATGCTGCTAACCGCGTGAGACGCAGGGGCCAGGAATCACTTCGTGGGTAAGTACCATCATTTCACTTTTTATTGTCCATGCCTAATTGGCTTGACTGAAACCCATCAAAACTTCTTTTCTTTTCCTGAAGTGAATCTAACTTTTGGAAAAGGAGCTTTTGAAGCTCAAGCATTGGAATTCCATAAAGCTGATTTGCTTCTTTTTCATATAGAAATACTACTGATCTGCACTCTTTTTAAAGTTATGAATTGCAAGCTAAAGTGCATTGTTGGCTGAGCTACCAAGCAGGAATTGCGTGGCATAGAGTGTCTGCTCTTTAGTTTTACTGCATTATTATAACATTTCAGACTGGACTTCCTGAGCTGCAGCAGCTCAGCTGTAAAGTGATCCCTTAATGAGATGCAGACAACCATGCCCCACTGTCCCACATTTATCAGGGAAGGGAGGGCAGCTGGAAGTGGTCCTCAGTGTCTCTCGGAGCTTCCACTCCACCTTGAAACAAAATGTTGCATTCTGGGTAGAGGCCCACTGACCTGGTGACTCAGTCATGAAAAAATATCCCAACGGCACATTCCTGAGTCCAGGCAGAAGTACTGAAAGGTTGTCCTGCTGAGGAACGGGGATGGAACTTTTTTTTTTTCTTTCAAATTTATATTGTTTGGAAAATGAGGCTGAACTGAGATGGCACTCCACAGCTGGAGTGGGTCAGGGGCCAGGTCGTTTGTGTATTGTAATTAAGAGTGTATGGCAGCAATGATGAGGCTAGGTTATCTGAGCACATCCAATGCTTATGGAGACTGAGCAGATGGTGGTGGACAGTAGTAACCACACAGTGACTCTCTCTCTATAGACATCACAACAGGGGATTTTAAAAATGAGGAAACCTGGTGTTTTCCAAATCTGACAATTATTATAATTGGTTTAAAGTGAATGGCTCTTTAAAAACATCTCCAATTATTAGAGCAAATGGGTTTGGGGTAAGAATATGTCAAAGTAGCTCTTACATTAAAACTTAACAAACTAGCACAGCAAACTACCATATGCAGGCAAATGTGATTTTCGTTTTTTAGAGAAGTTGAGAAATGTTTTTACTACTCTAAAAGGCCTTCGTAGTACTTAAGTATTAAGCGGAAACTGAATACCGCAATTCTGAACCACAAGTTGCAGATGGTTTCTAGAGCTATAGACAGATTTTTTTTGGATGTGGACTATTCTTACAGGGATAAACCTGTCAATTTGTCAAGGGTGAGAAACTACCTTGGAAGATAGGTGCTTTAAAAGTTTCCCTTTTAGGAATGAATGTGTGTCTTTAAGACATTCTTTCTTTGGATCAGAACTAATGCCCTCTGAAATGCAATGAACTAAAGCTATTTTGAAAGCTAATAGCCTTACGTGATGGTTATGGCTCCAGACAGAATTTTTTTTTCTAAATTTCAATAGTGCTGAGATATTATTAAGACATCATGTATATTTAGATTACAAACAGCTAGGTGGCGATGATGTGTGGTGTTGTAAAAATCCTTGGCATTCCCATCAGCAGGATGGTACAGACTGTTATTGCAGTGGGCCAGCAGTAAGGGGTCAGGTGTCAATGGGGTGGCCTTTTGACCTTTCACAGTGCTAGCTGAGGGCTTTCTCCTCCTGCTTCACACAGAGCTTTGATGTCTGGACGAAAGAAATCTCCTGTCTGCTCTGTTAAACCTTGAGCCTCTGTATTGCCCAAAGCAAACTACAAAATACTTTCAGTCAGGCTCTGAGCTGTACACAGTATTACAGGGTGCAAATGGGGGAGAATGGTTTTCAAAAGTTCATATGGATTTAGACATGAAATGCTAATGGATACAGTATGCTATATGAGATGACTGCATTAAGAGAATTCTGTTTAAGACTGTTATAACCCCAGCTTATGAGAAAGTTCAGCATAATAGAAGCAGAAGTAATCCCTTGTGAAATGAGTCCTAGAAGTGATATATAGTATAAAATTGACACTCATAAGCTTATACAATAGAGCAGAGAAATTAGTTTTTTTTTGTTCTGCTATGCATTAATTTTCAGAGGAGATATGCAAGTGTGCTAAACAAAAGTGTCTGTTGACTTCTGGAATCCCAGTCACCTGAATAAACAGAAGTGACCCAAAGGTGGGTGGAGTCAGGAGATGGCCACATGGTGTGATGAGGGATATGCACCACAGGATGTCCCAGGTGTGGATTTAGTAACGTAGGGTTTTACTTTGCTTGGTAAGGTAATGGTTATGGGATTTGACATCATCAGATCTTGTTAACCTGGTTGTATCTTTGATACTGGGAGTAGCAGATTTGTTTTTTCACAGTATCAGAAACTGGTTTTGTTCTTGTGGTTCTTACAAACTGATTCAGTTCATCCTGCACTAAGAAACTCATTAGGATGTCTTGTATTCAGAAGTATATAATAAGATCTTGATGTTTTGAGAAGCTGATTTATTTGTGTATGGCTAGTAAGATGGTTGATTCCTGTTTGTTATGAATATCTCATAAGGTTCTTTGTATTTTGAGGAACTAATTAAGTAATTGATACTTTACAAAGTTTCTTTATATGTTGATAGTCTAAGAAGCTGAATGTATTTATGATCTTTTGAGGAACTGATTACAGTCTTAATGCTCTTGTGTTCTTAGTGCTCTGAGAGCATAATTACCTCTTTGTGTGCCTGAGAGTGGACTAGTGACTCTTATCGGCGTCTTTATGCCTTAGAGAATTTGATTGGGCTCTGGTGTAGAGGGCCACTTGAATTCTTGCTATGTTAATGGGTGATTGGATAATCTTTGTGTTCCTGTTCTTAGAAATTCTTGTAAGCCTCGATGTCTGGGATAATTATTGGTTTATTAGAGTATAAGAGCCACATTGGGTTACTGATTATGGAAGAGTTACAAGAGTTCTCGTCCTTCTTTACAAACTAACTGGATGGTCAGTGTTTGAGGGCCTCATTTGGAACAGCACATATGAGGCAGATATGTGATAACTGACAAGCTATTTAGTCTTTTTGTGTTCTAAGGAAATCATGTAATTCTTGATCTGTCTATGGTTGACTGAGAGAGGGTCTTAATATTTTGAAGGTATATTCAGAAAATCTGGACTCCTCAAGCTGATTGAGTTAGTGCTTCCTGAGGAGTGGAATATAATATGCCTGCTAAGTAGTAAAGAGAAATGTTGATACTGTAAAAATATGATCAATACCTTAATTTATTAGAGGTATTTTGTGCACCACATGATTTTGTTTTTGCCTGAGACACTGATTGTGGTTATGTTTGAGAACAACAAGAATCTATTTTTGAGATTCTTATTTAAATCTTGTCTCAGGGACTGACAAAGATCTTCCAACTGTTAGTAGCTACAGTGAATGGAACATTCTGTTGGAGGAGTCAATATCAATGTTAGTGAATGATGAATGAAATTTTATATATGATGGATCCATTGCTAAATGGGATTGCTTTCTCTGGAAGGCTACATAGGGGCTTAATAACAGTTTTAAGAAACTATTTTGAGTTTTAATGGTTGAAGGACTGATAGGTTAATTTATTATATTATAATAGTAAAAATTGATGTCTATGTTGCTAACTGGGGTCATTTTGTGCAGTGAACTGGGTATTTATATTTGATAAGCTGTATTAAAAAAAAAGAACTGGGATCTTTATATACAAGAAATTTATTATACTTTCTATATTTTAAGAAGACTTTGGAATCACTGAATTTTAAGAAGTTGTTTGGGGCCTCTGCATTTGCAGACAATAACCGTCCTATGTATTAATAGGCAAGCTGAAGTCTCTCTATTAGTATTAGCTTTGGGTTTCTTTGTTCTAAGACGTTGACTGGCATTTCAGCATTATGAAACATTGACACTGAGATCTCATGATTTAAGTAATTTAAAGAGTCTTTGTATTCTGAGTGGCTGATTAGGACCTCTGCATTTGATAAGCTGAATGAGGTCAGTATATTTAATAAGCTGGGCATAGCCTTTGTTCTGAGTAACTGAATGAAATCTCAGCACTCTGGAAGTGTATTATAATTATGGTATATAAAAGAAAACTGTTGGACACTGTGATCTGAAAATCAAGGCAGAAAATTGTCTCAATGGTGTTAACACTGTTGTTTCATGGACCCATTCTCCATGGTTTGAATTCAACAACTGTTTGTCATCTGTATAAAATCTGCCTGCCCCCAAATCTTCACCCCTGTGTAATTTTCCCTTGGAGGCACTCAGGTCTTCTATCCACATTTCCAACTATGTAAAATTTTGGTTAATTCATAAGTTTAAATCAATCCAAGTGCAAGTGTGAGTGTGTGCATGTTTGTTGCCCACTTTGCACTCAGTGCTGCAGGATTGGTTCTGCACCCACCCCACACATGACTCTGAATTGGATTAAATGGCTTTGAGAAAGTGCTTCTATATAATCAGAAACATTAAATGTAGCCTCTGTATTCAGAGCATCTGATTGAGATCTCTGTGCTCTAAAAAGTTAACTGGGGTCTCACTCTACTCAGAGAAAGTAACAGAAATTTATGTGTTCAGAAAATTGATAAGGATCTCTGGACAACATAATCTGATTGGAATTTCTGAATTTGGATAATTTGATTGGGGTCTTGCAATTTAATAAAATGATTATTTGGGGAAGCTAAATGAGTTACTCTGTTTCTGAAGGCAGTAGACCCGCTGCATTCATTAACTGATTCAGGGAAGCTTGTGGGACCTCTGCATCTAAGAAGCTAAGTGAGGTCATGGTGTTATAAGATGTTGAGTTGATATGTCTGCATTTTGTGAATTTCCTTGAGATTTGTAAATTCTGAGATGCTGACTCTATGGTTTGGTGCTATGATTTGATAGATTGCTAGTGTTCAGAGAATCTCATTGCAATTTCACTATTCTTATCCTGCCTTACAGCCCCAATGTGTGTGGTTCAAGGTTTCACTCCTATTGTTGTCCAGGATGGAAGACCTTACCAGGAGGAAACCAGTGCATCGTGCGTAAGTGTGACCTCCCATTGGCTGATTAGAATGGTTTTGTTTTCAGAATGAGTTTTTCCTAGCCACAGTTTACTATATCCATTAACACTAAACTAAATAAAAACCCCACTTCCTTTTCCTGACTTCTGTTGTAAAAGTTCTTTTAGAAAGAAACACTAAGTGTAAAGTTATGTGCCAATGATTAGATGGCTGCCCAGTGGCTGCTGGAGACAAGCTGAACTCCTGTGTCCTGCTGTGCTCAGCCAGTTGTTTAAATTCTGCCTCCTTAATTTATTACCGTTCTCCGTCTCATCTCATTCTCAGCTATCTGCAGGAACACATGTGCAGAGGGCTTCTGCTCACGTCCCAACTTGTGTACTTGCTCTAATGGGCAGCTCTCACCCAGCTGTGGCGCTCAGGCAGGTAAGACCTGCTTTTTGTTTTTATCTCCTTGTTTCTTTCCCTCTCTTTTTGTCTCTTTATTGGAATGTGGCCTCTCCTTCCCCATTAAGTCATTTTCCGTTGCCTGGCGGATGGTGATCTCCTCAACAGAGTTTCTGAGGTCTGGAAAGCATTGAATGGGAGGAGGAGCATTTACTCCTGTCTGTCAGCCGCCCACTGCTGTTCTCCTCTGGCCAGATAGAAGAGGTGATGACTGAGCGCCTCTCAGTGGGCTGAGGTCCGAGTCTGTCTGTGATGACCTCACTGGGGGTGGAGTGTCTGGCAGTGTCTTTTCATGTGGAAAGCATAGCTTTTCCACTTGTAGTGAAATACAGATGTAGCTGTGCTGGGCTGACTCACCAAACCACTCCCCCTAATTGTCCACAATCGGTATCTTCTTCGAAGCATCTGTGAATACACAGCTAGCATGTGGATCTGATTAGTGGTAAGGCAGAGTCCGGCTGGCTGCATAAATATACTGTACTGTCCCTCTGTGTGGTGGCTCCAGCCCCACAGAGTCAGTAGGCCTCCGTCATTTTTGATGTAATGTGTAGGTTCCAGTGAACATCACAATTGCTTACTGAAAATGTCCATCCTTGGATATTCATCAGGCACTGGCCAACTCTGTGAAACCTCATGATAGCATGTGGTGAAATATCCAGTCCCACTGCAGAGGAGACCATTTCATCTGGGAGACTAACTCTGTCATCTTGTCTTCACAGTGCAGTCCTGTAATGTCCGCTGTATGAATGGAGGTAGCTGCAATGAAGACTCCTGTTCGTGTCAAAAAGGCTACACAGGAACTCATTGTGGGCAGCGTAAGTAAATCAAAATTAGTAGGATGCACTTTAGAGAAACCTCCAGGCCTCAGAAGAGAGTGGAAATGCCCTTTAAAAGCTACAGTAGAAGAAAACAATATACATTTACCAGAACAAATGAACTTAATAAGACCAATAGGTTTCATCAGGGATCTTGAGTGATCATGGGTAAGAGACTCAGAAGTGAAGAATAAGAGGTTATGTATGAGGAAAGGGGATAATAACAGAAACAAAGTAGAGGGCACAGGATATCACATGAGGAGCACATTAGAGGGGCAGTTGTGTCAAGTAGTGGGGACAAAGGTAATAGAGAAGAAAATGTAGGGGCATGATAGGACAAAATGAGGTAAACAAAGGGTAGTGATGTTGGGTAGTGCCACATAGTGTTCTCATGCTACCTGATAGGAATTGTAATCCCCACATTGGCACTGGGTTTTGGGTTGCGCCAAGCCCCCCCCCCCCCACCATTACAACCCCTCTTCTTGATATGCTATATAGCCAGTATTTTAAGTTGGGCCAACAGCAACACACGTACAAACTTGTGAAAATCATTTCAGCTTTTTTTGCATAAAGAGTGAAGAAACAAAAAATCAGATTACAATTTTATTTATATAGATAATAATCTTGTATGAGAGACACTCAGGAAGGACTATTGCATAATGTATAGGGTATTTGAGGAGCAATGAGAAAACCTCTCAATGTGAATAACAGGATCATGTTGGTGTCACAAGGAAGGCATGATGGAGCCAATCTGAAACTTCTTTTTTTTCTTTTTTTCATTTTTCTTGGTAGCCGTCTGTGAAAATGGCTGTCAGAACGGGGGACGCTGTATTGGACCTAACCGCTGTGCCTGCGTCTACGGCTTTACTGGGCCCCAGTGTGAGAGAGGTAGGACATGATGGACAGATAAGATTCTCTGGTTCCAATGGTCTCTGTCTGGAAAATATTGTGTACAGGTTTCCTGTGGCTTTGCACATCATGGTGAATTGGAGAGGTGGCATGGAAGGGTGTAGCAATGAGGCTGCTTCCTCACATGCACCTCTCTAGACATCAAATAAAGTGTCATGGATTCTTTGTCAGACAGGGGACATTTCCTGATGGGAGGAGCCAAAAACATTAAGGCAGCTGTATACACAAAGTCTCCTGTGGCCTCATGCAAATAGTCTGGTCACCACACTGAGTGGAAACTGAGCTGGAGCCCCCATCTCCATTAGCATGCTAGTTTATCAGCCCTCTCTGGTACTTGTCACACTTTTGCTTTTATTTAAAGGTAGTTTTGCAGAACCAGTTGTTTTTTTGCTATTTTTCATTTTCACCACTGAGTCTCTGTGCCTTCAAGTCACATTTTATCATATACACTGTCGACCTAGGTGTCCTCCTGTCATCTCAAGGTTTAGTTACCTATTCCTGCATTGTGCTTGTGATTTACTTCTCAGTACATTCAGTAATTCCTATTGTGTCTCTGTTTTAACTTGCTTTGAAGTCATTTACATGTTTGCAGATAAACTCCCTAAACTGTCACTGACAGTTTTAAAGCTCCTCTGTCACTTTCTAGCATAGCCAATAGCTCTTAATATGTTCCTGGGTGATATCCCAGTTTAGCCAGTAGCCTTCACTGCACACTTGAGTCACTTTTTAGCATAGCCACAGATAATTCTAGTATCCATGTGCCACTTTTGCCCCTCAGATACTGACCCTAACATTTATCACCAAGTCATCTCCCAGCATATACAGTAACTGTCAGTATGTCCCACAATCACATCCCAGCTTATCCACTGACTCCCAATGGCTCTCTGTGTCACCTCCAGTTTTATCCACTGAGCTTCAGATGTGTCTCCTTCCTTATATTAAAGCAACCAACTCCACAATGTTTTCCTGTGACATCTCTCAGGATTAAGCCCTGATTCTCATTTCAGCTATCGTGTCCCCCTGCCAATCTACAGTTTTGCCATTTACCTAGTTGTGCTTCTAAGTAAGTTTATAATTTAGCCATTGACCTCCACTGTGTCCTGGAGTCACCTCCTAGCACAGCTATTGACAGTGCCCATAAAATAACCTTGATCTCCTCTGCGCTTCTTTTATGCTACTACAGAGTGACTATGGGTTCTTGATCTTTTTTTGTTTGCCCATGCTCAGTATCAGGCTCATATTTCAGTCAGCTAACTTAGCCGATGGATTTCTGGGAGGCTGGCAGCATCTGAAATGCCCTTTGTTCGTTGCTTTACTTTTTTTCCATGTGCAGACCCTTTCTCATGTGCACGACCGAGGCCCAGACCCCTGCATGAATGTGAATAAGTTGGCAGTTTTCCTTTGTGAATGTTTTCTTTGGCGTGAGAATGTCTCTGCCCAAATTGGGAACATGTGTCCGTAATTATGATGTATAAGTGGATGTGTGGTAGCGTCCACAAATACACACACACACACACACACGTGCAAAACTGCTCACATGCCAGTATTCACACTGCCACTGCTGACATGGCACAATGGGGCTGCCGCACTACAGTCACAAGTGTAGTGGACCCAGTAAAAACATGAAGCTGAAACAGTTGTCTGGCAGTAACAGGTAGGCTTCAGGCACTGCATTCTGTCTAGTGGAATTCCTAGGAGATTGTTCAGGGAGTTGTGTGTAAACTGCCACAAACAACACTGAGTAATGAGAGTGCCCTCCAGCTTCACGCTTCTCTGTAATTAGGAAACAGCCTCAATCCTGCACCTGCGCAGACACGTAAAGGTAATCTGTAAGACTGAGGGAGAAAGAAAAGTGGAAGCAACTTTGGTTATGGTAAATTCTGTTACTAGGAATATCAACATGGGTACCATACAGTTCTATAGACTCTTGAGACTTCACCATGCTCCAGACCTTAAATGCTGACAATCACAAGATGTCTGTGCTTTTGACTTATGACCACCAAAGTCCTCAGCATCCATAATCCTACACCTCTCACCATTCACATACTGGGAACCATTTACTTCCCACTACAAACACACCAGCAAAGCATCTTCTGAACCACCGTAATACTCACTCTAGACTCTGTAATCACTATCACCATCATCTGTTCCTCTCATCACTGAGCATCAAAACCAAAGGGCAGGCAGTGTAATGGTTAAGGCTTTGGATTCCAAGCCCTGAAGTTTTGGGTTCAAATCCTGCTACATTAATGATCATTGCAACTTGGGCCCAAAATACAATAGTGTAGAATATGCACATTGTTCTTGAAATGGACAACAGGCATGGATTACGGCATAATTCATTACCCGGCCGGGAGGTCAATGTAATCAAGGAACAAGGGGAGACATTTTATTTGGAGCAGTGCCTTGCCCACTACATTAGATGGCAGAACACCCAGATCAGTATTCCCACAAGGATACCTGCAGAGCATAATGGGATTTGTAGTCCCCTGGGGCAGCCTGGTTGGGTTCCGTGAGGGTTGCCAGGGGGAGCTATTGGAATTGCAAGATCTCTGAATGACACCAACATAAAAAGAGCCACTCTGCTACATCCAGGCAAGTCAGACCCGGAAGTGGAGTCAGGCAACACTAGCCTGGGAGGAGTGGAGGAAAGATGACAAAGTTAAAGAGAGTGAGAATTATAGTGTGGGGTGTGAAACACTTTAAAGGTTTCACATAAAAAAATCCTTTGTTCTTTGGAAAACTTGTATCTGTGTGGTTGCGTCTGTAGATGGAGGAGTTCCTTTGCTCCCTGGTGACCACAGTCTAAATGTGTTTTTCTCCAGGTATGCTAGTTTTTCCCGCACATCCATAAAATATGTTTGTTAGGTTAACTGGCAATTCTAAACTGACTCCTGTGTATGGGGGTATGTCTAGTGATGGATTGGAGCACTTAAGACTAGTCCTGCTAGAATAGTCTTTGGGCCTCTGCAGCTCTGCCATTGATTAAGCAGGTTTGAGAATGTGGGTGTGTAATTGATCCTTAGGGCTTGGATTTGTTCAGATACACTGCTTTTCTCAATCAGAAGTTGTTTACAGTCCATAAAATCTCCAAATCTTACAGTCCTCTTCTTAGATAGACTTTAGCCTTTACCACCAAATTATGAAGCAGATCTCACTGCACAAAATCTGTAGAAGAAAGAAAGTGTTGTGAAGTGTTGGTAATTTCTGACTTGTCAGTGACGGACACTTTTTCAGCCTATAATATTGGGGTTATTTAAGTAGGTGTTCGTTCAAAGTGTGTTGTGTAGATTCATTTAGCCATCACAATCCCTATTGAGACTACATTTTATCTTAGCTGCAGCCTCTACTCTGTAGCCCTTTTGCGTGACTTCATTATAGGAGTCAAGTCGGACATTGAGCTGCTGGGAATTGTGGGAGTAAGAGCATGTGACTGCATCCCCTACTGGGAGGGAGGGAAGTATGCTAATTGCTTCAGAATGTTTCCACAAAGCCCTTTTCTCAACTACAGTTTGAAGTGCCTCCAAGCAGCCTAGTCAGACTCCCCCACCCAAAGATTTGAGAAAAAATGATTGTTTAGGAGTGACCATTTAATACTTTATTAAATATAGTGCATTTATGAATAAAATCCCTGCCTGAAATGGGAGGGGAACAACTGCCGATCAGTGAATGAACTGAGACTGAACAAGTCCCTGTAAAATATTGAGAGCAATGAGTGGGGGATGAGTGTTGACAACTCATTGGCTTTTCTTTGTAATATCTCAGTTCTCTAAGGTGATACTATTCTCAAATTCTGGTTGTGAAGTACAGTCACTGAGAGTTACCCCCACCTTCTGTCACCTTCTTACCTTTGCCTAAAACGTGGGCTGAAGTGAAATTGGAATGTGAAAAATAGTGAATCCTGGCTGACTTATCATGTAGGATTCATCTGTTGAAATTTTGCCATCAAGAGGCGTCTGTTAATTTCAGCCTCATGGTGATTGTGAATTAGGCTTCCATCCTCCCTTGAGAAGACATTTCACTTTACTTACATGCTGTACCCCTGGGGCACCTTGGCACCTCTGAGGCCAATGGCACACAATTCAGAAAAGCAACACTGTGGCTGCATCCCAAAGGGTGGAGAGACATCTGGAGGAGGTGGCTGCTCCCCCAGGCCAGACTCCTAATCAGTCCCAGATGTCTGTTCCCAGGTCTCTGAGGGGCCTTGCATTCCTGGCTTCAAGCTGCCCAAGGAAAGGCTGAACTGTGAAGTGGGGGTGCCAGCTGGACCAAGTCAAATTTCATCTGGATATTTTGGGTTTTAAGTTCTGATTTAGATTGCCATGTGGGACTCTTCTGTCAGCAGCTGCTTGAAGCCAACAGCTCAGCAGAGTTCAGTGAGAAAAGGCATGTCTGCATAGGTCGGCAGGGTTCTGGAAAATCCGTCTGCAGCCTGCCCCTCAAACAAATAGACAGGATTTTGGCATCCAATTCTTGCATGTAGCATCTTGGGAAAAAGAAGATTTGGTTTTTACATTGGGGTGTTTCATCTTTCTGGGTAAATAGCAAGGAATGTTTGACATTAGAATGGGTCCCAGCTGAGTCACTGGCCCATCAGCTTAGCCATTGACTCACAGTGTACACTAGAGTAATCTGCCAACTCCGGTGTACACTCGAATCGACTCTGACTTCAGATATTAACCTTCATTGTATCTGTGACTCATCTTTGAGTTAACTCCATGTTTACCTAGTGACTCTTAGTGTGAGCTTTAGTTATTTCCTAGTTTACGCCAGGACTTTGGTATCTTGGAAGTCATCTGTAAACTCAGGCAGTGACTTTCAGTTTTCAAGTTGGTCACCTTTTTTGTTGAATGATGCAGAACAAACAATCTGCACCTCAACATCAGTAAGACCTTGGAGATTATCGCAGACTTCAGGGAGCTAACTCTGCCCTGTTTCTCATTGATGGCGAAGATGTGGAGGTGGTGAGGACATATAAGAGTCTCAAAGCATATCTGAAGAACAGGCTTGAGTGAAGTTATCAACACAGAGGCTGTAAAGAGGAAGGGTCAGAGTAGCTTTTATTTCCTGAGGACGGTGAGATTGTTTGGTGTATGGAGGCTGCCCTTTCATGTTTTGTATCAGTCTGCAGTGGCCAATTTATTTTTCTATGCTCTATAGTGTGCTGGGGAAATGGAATTTGTGCAGGTGATGCCAACAGACTAAATAAACTGATCAAAAATGCCAATGGTGGAAATGGTACAACTGAGGTCACTCAGGAAGCTGCTGACTATCCTGGAAAATGACTCTCACCTCGTATACATGAGATTTTCGCTAAACATTGGAGCACCTTCAGTAACAGATTAAGCCACCTGTGTTGCTCCAAGGAGCGCCATGTGAGGAAATTGCAACCCTCAGATATCAGGCTCTGTAATGAGAGACTCCTCAGCCGAGGTGGTAATGTTTCTTGTGTGCTAAATTGTCCTGAGCTGGTCTAGCAATGATGCCATGTGCTATATACTGTGCCAATGACTGGCATCCTGTACTGTGAAACTGTAACTTATGTTCAATTCTAGTCACCTTGCACTTTGTTAATCTATTTACATATAAGTCATGTTATATGCATGTTTGCACCTTGTTAGCATACCTAAGGCTATTATTATTCTTGTTATATGTGTAGTTGTGCCTTTTTGTCTGCTGCTGTAACCCTGAAATTTCCTTCAAGATTAATTTCTATCTATCTATCTATCTATCTATCTATCTATCTATCTATCTATCTATCTATCTATCTATCTATCTATCTATCTATCTATCTATCTATCTATCTATCTATCTATCTATCTATCTATCTATCTAATAGTTTACTCATTCACTCCCATTGTTCAGCTGATCCATCCTTCAGCACACTCTAACACCCTTGACAAACTGTGAGGGTGATTATGAATTATCCTATAATTTTAATTGCTGACTCACAGAGTTTGTTCAAATCACCTTTCTCTTTACCCTGATTCCTTTGTGCATCAGACTTACCTTCCATTTTAGTCTCTGACTTACCTGACGCAATATCTAACCACCCTCCTCCAGGTTTCTCTTGTCACTATGTATTTATCTTTGTTAACACAGACTTGTGGGTTAGTCATCTCTCTGTTTATGCCTCAGATTACCGCACTGGACCATGCTTCACACAAGTCAACAATCAAATGTGCCAAGGGCAGGTCAGTGGAATTGTCTGCACCAAGACCTTGTGCTGTGCCACTATTGGACGTGCTTGGGGTCATCCTTGTGAAATGTGCCCAGCTCAACCACACCCTTGCCGCAGAGGTTTCATCCCCAACATCCGTACAGGGGCTTGTCAAGGTAAGGTTGTTCTCTGGTTCTGTGGTGCCTTATTTGTAAGTGTGAAAGCAGCACCATGCCCATACAGCTCCATGCCAGGCACACACCAGTTCAGACGGCTGCAATTGTATTGTTTGGAGTGCTGAAATAATGAGGTCTTGTTCAGTGGCAGCTGTGTTGCATTTTGGACATTTTATACACCTTGTTAAAAGAGTTGTGGAGGACAATGGAATCCATTCATTAGCTGGGTGGTGTGCACTGAGATCATATTTGGGGTTGGCAATGATGTCATGCCATACGTACTTCCTCAAAAGGGGTGGCTCAAGGGTCTCAGTGACGGTAGAACTTGAAATAATGATTTCTTCAGCCTGTATACCCAGTCAACTGCTCTGACCTTCCTCCCTCAATTTTCTGCTGTTTCAGATGTGGACGAGTGCCAGGCAATACCAGGGCTATGCCAGGGAGGAAACTGCATCAACACAGTAGGTTCTTACGAATGCAAGTGCCCAGCAGGGCACCGGCAGAGCGAGACCAACCAAAAGTGTGAGGGTAAGTTGAACCACCTATGTATTCTGTCTTTGAAGTACGGTTGAAATTTAGGTTGTCGTGATTTAGAATAAATCCATAGAGTAGGTCATTCAGTGTACCTGGCACATAATGCTGAGCATAGACTTGAGTCTTATTAGTTTTCTGTATTCCAAGACTACCCATGACCCTCTTCTTGTACAGTGATCCCAGACTGCCCAATTTTTTCTTCTACCTCCTTATTCTCAGACTGTCCCGTGCTCTCACCTTCTTTTAGGTGCCTAGTTTTCAGTAACCTTACTGTTCTCTCTGAGAACTCCAGAATTCTTCAAAAGATATTGCCCTTTGCCCGTCCTTTCTGATATTTGCCTTGACTTAGATTTCCACATCAGTTCTGCCTTCATTCTACAAAACCTTTGCTCAGCCACTTCACATAACAATTTGAATGCCAGGTCTCACCTCTGCCCTTCCTGAAACCCATACCATTATGTTTATACTACATTATATAAAGTCATGCATAGTGTTAAATTTAACTTGCTCTGGCCTGTATCTCTGAGGTCACCTTTTATGACCTATAGTTATAGGGCACTTCTCTGTTTGCAAGCTGACTAAGCACAGTGCCCAGCAACAGATTACCCTGTAATTACAAGAAGGCAGAACAAAGGATTATTATTAAAAGCTTTGAATGTGTCCAGGAATGGGTCTGGCTAAGAAGCATTAATTACAGAATAAAAGGTGCTGGGCTGGTGCCCTATGGCAGTCAGCTGTGAGTCAGGAAGTAGGCGTGTGAGTGGGAAAGCACGAGGATTGTAATATCCACGCCTCCCTTGGGAGTGATCATCAGAAAACAGCTTTTAGGTAACTGTCTGGACCCATGCATCTGTCAAGGTGTGTGGGAACAATCCAGTGTTAGCTCTTAATAGCTTTTTCTTGAAAGGCATCATTGTTTTCTTTTTTTTACAAGAGAGTATTGCCAACTACAGGAAGTAGTTGATACAGCCCTGAAGAAGGTGGAGCAGATATGTTTAGCTATAAGACTATTCTGTAGAAGGAGAAGGAGGAGGTTGGGAGCAACCTCATAGCAAACCAACGGGTGACACCACAGCACCACACTGAACAGTGTGAGGTTTTTTTTATAGTGGCAGGAGTGCCAATACTGACTACAGTTAATAGTGCAATATGACTTTCCAGCAGTAATGGGTTGGCATTTTATATACTGTTGTTAACTGACAGCAACAATGGATGACATTCATAGTTATATTACAGTTTCCAGGATGGCTGAAGGGATTGTAAGACTGTGTTACTAACTAAAAGAAGAGAATGATCAATATTGTAGAAGTACTAACTAGCAGTTGGGGGCATTCTGTTGAGTGATAATAATAGCCACTTGTAGTGATGACATTTAGGGTTATACTACACTCTTCTATTGGGTTGGAGTATTAAGGGCCTGGCACTTTCTTTTATAAAATTGCAATGCAGGAAACACAATAGGGCAGAATTATATACCAACAATAGTGAAGGCAATTGACTCACCATAAGGCACCCACAATAGAGGTCTGTAGGGTAAGGTTATGAAACTATGCAATTAGAGGCAATGACTCTTAGAACTGCATAACCAGAAGAAAAAAAAAAGCTAAGGTATCAATCTGATAAAAACCTCTGGAAAAGTTAGTCTGTCTAGCAGAAGAGAGTGGCTTGTACAATGACACTTTTGATCAGAGGACAGATTAAACTGACCAGCCAGGTTATTGTCTGAAGGGTGAAGTTATAGATCAGCAGAAATAAGTGGTCTATAGTATGCCATGTCACCAATGGAATGAGGTTAGCATGAAGTGGAGTTTGATGGTTCAAGACTTGAATGACCAGTGTTAGAATGATGTCACTCTTTTCCAGACATCGACGAATGCAGTACCATCTCAGGCGTGTGTGATGGGGGAGAGTGTACCAACACAGTTGGTAGCTACGTGTGCACGTGTCCACGTGGATATATTACAAGCCCAGATGGATCTCGTTGTGTTGGTAAGCTTTTGGTGGACTTATACTGGGATTCTGTACTGGGTTCTGCATGCTCATCTAGTATGGGGTGAGACACAGCCTACCTGCCTGCTTGTCTACGGGCTGAAATGAAGCAGGCCTTAGCTGGCGGGTGCCGTCTGGCTCAGGGCAACACAAAGGCGTACTTTATGTCCTGCGGCAGCGGATGCTCGTCTAGGACGCTGCCTGAAGCCAATACCTCATGTAACAGATATTTTCAGTCTGTGTGCTTTCTGCCAGACGCCAGGATGCACGTGATGTTTGTGCAAGGGGCCTGCTTGGCTAACCTTAGCGTCACATCTGCCTGCCTTTCTCATTGCAGTGTCAGATCATGAGGTCATAGGTCATTTTGTAACATTTCAGTTTTGCTTCCATGTTGTTGGTTCTTTTACCCATAAACAATGAAAAAATATAGAATTCAATAAATCCAACAGAGGTTGTCACCAGTGTGAGACTCTGTGCTACCTTTTGTTAATGACTGAATTGATGGAAGGCAATGCTGTGTTTATTCTGTTTCAGTGCCCTGATCTTAATGAAGGGGTAGCTCTAATTTATATGGAGCACTGACTATCCAGGATGAACCTCCTAACAAATCTTTTATTTGTAGATCAGCGTCGGGGGTCATGTTATGCTGCTCTTGCTAATGGACGTTGTGCTGAAGAACTACGTGGCTCATTTACCAAGATGCAGTGCTGCTGTGAATCTGGTCGCTGCTGGGCTGCTGTCCATTTCCCGGAGATGTGTCCTGTGAGAGGCTCCGGTAGGTGTCTGGCCACCAGTTTGTTCACTTGAAAAGTCTAAAGGCACTTCCTTATAGCCAAGCTTCTCTCTATCAGATGAGTACCGGAGACTGTGCATAGTTGGTGTTCCCCACAATGGAGGTGGAGGTGTTGGTGGTGGTGGAGGAAATGGTGGCTTTCCTGGCTCAAACAACATTGACTTTGGTAATGGGAATGGTGGACCTGGGAATGGAGGTGGCAATGGAATGGGACCCTCCAAGATAGGTAAGTACTTGCTTTTCTTTTTCATGCTATCAAGTGCACCTTTTTCAAGTTCTGACAGACATCTTCATGTTGTTCTGGACAGATACTTTGAACCAGACAACAGATTTCTGCAAGCACTTCACCAACCTCTGCTTGAATGGACGATGCATTCCAACACCATCCAGCTACCGCTGCGAGTGCAACATGGGCTTCCGACAGGATGTTCGTGGGGAATGTATTGGTATGTTCTCCTTAGTCCATGTCTCTGCTGACCTGTCTAATGCAAGTGAACACAGCTCCTAAAACTCAAGTTACAACTTGTTTTCATGGCAATCCATTGTTCTTCCAGCTGAGTATGAATTTCACACCGGAAATCTTTGTTTATTTACCATATGAGCAGCATCTCAGTTTAAGAACATATTTGTGCAAAGAGCAGTATAGCAAATACATGGTGGTAAGCTGACCAGGTCCCTCTCTTTTTCCTGTGTGCAGATGTTGATGAGTGTTCCAGTAGCCCTTGTGTTAATGGAGACTGTGTGAACAATCCAGGATCGTACTACTGCAAGTGCCATGAAGGATATCAGAGCACCCCGACAAAACAAGCTTGTATTGGTATGTCTGTCAACGGGGCAGTCATAAAAAGGACTTCTTTTTTGTTTGAATACTCTTCCAGGTGTCCTGAATCTCAACTATAACTGAGGGGATTTTTTTTAGGCTTGTACCACTGCACACTGTCTGAAGGCCTTTATATCTTTATGTCTTTATATATATCTGAGGGCATTTACCATGCTACAAGATATGCCTCACTCTAACAGAAAAATATTGTCTTTAATGCCTTATAATGATCAAAGAGATTGGTCAAAGTGTGAGTTGTTTTTTATTCCAAATATTTGTGTAAGTACTTAACTATAACAAAGGGTATTTGCCAGGGTGGAGAAATATTTACCATGGAACTTTAATATTAAGGATTTTAAACATGTATGCTTTTCATCTTGAGCAGTAATTCTTATTACCTGGGGACCTTGTCCATGTACCTGAGCATCTACCTTTGAGTTTTCAGAGCCTGAGAAGGCGTCTTCTCAGCCGTCACTCCTGTAGTTTGCTACTACTGATGTTACCATCTGACTTTTTCCTATGTCTTGGCAGATATTGATGAGTGCATTATGAATGGTATTATGTG
Source organism: Erpetoichthys calabaricus (assembly GCF_900747795.2). Lineage (NCBI taxonomy): Eukaryota > Metazoa > Chordata > Cladistia > Polypteriformes > Polypteridae > Erpetoichthys > Erpetoichthys calabaricus. The sequence continues at coordinate 135,445,993 of NC_041405.2, forward strand.
TCGAAATGGGCGCTGTGTGAACACGGATGGCAGCTTTCAGTGCATCTGTAATGCTGGCTTTGAACTTACTCCTGATGGCAAGAACTGTGCAGGTGGGTCTTGGTGGATCAGGACTGACTGCTCATGGCCTCAGTCTGCTTCATGGCCTCTTCAGTTAATGTCACTTCCTTTGCCCAGCCTACCCTAAGTTTTCTTGTCCTATACCCATATTTCCTGGTGCTTGAAGAATTTTTGGTAAAGGTCTTTTTATCACATTAAATGCAGGCCTTACAATGTAGTACAGTTCCAATTAATGAACTCATCTTTTACCCAGGTAGATTCAATTTCATTGTGCTTATGAACCATTTCTGGTGCTAGCTGCAATCCTAATTGACATTTAAAACCAGCCTCAAAAGGATCTAGTAAATAGTTAATTCTGGCAGGGTAGCTTTGCTTTCTTTTGTGTGTCTAAAGTAACTTTCTAATTCTGTCTCACAGATTATGATGAGTGTGCCACCACAAATATGTGCCTGAATGGAATGTGCATCAATGAGGATGGCAGCTTCAAGTGCATCTGCAAACCAGGATTTTTCCTGGCTCCGAATGGGCGCTACTGTACAGGTATGAAGTGGGCAGGGTTTCAGGTATTTATAACAATAAAACAGAGCAGAGAAATATGGGTGAACAGAGTAAGCATGAAGGTGGCATCAGGCCCTTGTATGTTACTTGAGTGTTATGACTTTGCACTCTTTTTGCTTACATGCTGGTTAAATGAACCCCTGGTGCCCAGGTTGGAGTCAAGTCGGAGTGTTTCAGAACAATGCCAGTAAAACTTCTAATCTGGTCTGGGATCTAATTCTGAGAGATCAGTATCAGAATGATTTCTTAAGGGCTAAAGCCTTTATGCATCTGAATAAACACAAAGGACAAATAACTATGCATTCAGCATTTGTGTCTTAGTAAAGCAGGTTTAAATGTGGAATATCAGCACACTTGCCTTGTACTATGTCTCAGGTACATTCTAGCACCATTTTAGAACCATCTTATCTGACATTTTATGAATTAGTTTGGCAAACATATTAACAAAAAGATGCATCCACCAATATTACACAATTTTAAAGGGAAAGTGGCCACCACATGCCACCCAGAGCTATAGCATAGCTTCTACAAACATCCAGAATTCATCATCTGTGGGCATCTTAGTGATGTAAAATTAATATGACTATATTATATCTTACCACTGCTTACTAGGACATTGCAGTGCTCTTTGTAAACAAGTACTGTTATATTAGGTACTTTTTGATCTGCAACTTGACTATGGTATCATTAATTGAGAGTTGCTGATGAAACTGGTTGCTTATATCCTAATTAAACTGAAATTGGCATTTAACTGATTTAGTGTTCATAACACAATGGAGCATTTGCTGGTATTGACTCACAGCTAGAAGAGACTAGGTTTTGATCCCACTCATTATTAGAGTAGAGTTGGTGAAACTTCTCACTTTGTCTATGCACACTCTGCTTTTCCCACACATCATAAAAATGTTCATTTGTGTTGGTGACTCTAAAATGCCCTGATATCAAATCCCATTCCAGTCACTGTCAATATGGCTTATGCATGTGTATATGATTTTTCTAGCTTCCTTCCATATTTAAAAGATACACATGTTAGGTAGTGATAACACTAAATTGGTCTTCTTTAAGTGTGTTTTTGCATTTCCTGTATTACCGTCAAGAATGTGTTCCTACTCTGCACCTATGCTGCTGGGATAGGCAAAAGCTCCAGCAAACCTGAAATGGAAGAATCAGGTTGAAAAATGGTTAATGATTTATTGCTTCTTGTCTAGTTTTCCTACATATTGAAATGAAGTGTAGGTTCAGGAATGTACAATATTAACCACAGTGGTCTTCTGCTTGTGGTGTTCTTCCCAGTGTGTTGCATAGTAATACAACAATGGACACTAAAATATCAGCAATGTGAGCTGGGTTCACTGTCACTGATACTCCTTCAAAATGTGCCCCAACACATACACTTTTGTCAAAGTCTGCCAGGCTAGTCACAATTCTACATAAAATAAGATGTTTTCATCTTTTTATAATAGTGAGATTTTTACATTCATTTATTAACTAAGGAACCACAGTGGAATCAACTGTTTTCAATGTGCTTTGCATCCCTCTTCTCATTTACACAAGTCCTTCCTTGTTGCTGGCCGCTGCCTAAGCCTTAAAGAATGTTATGAACAGTAGCACTTTGGAAATATTTAAAAGGTGGCTTAATTTTTACCCAAGGAAGTGATGAGTATGGAGTATATAGCCTGAAGTTAAATATAAATTAATATTAAAAAAAAAATATATATATATATATATATATAATATATAAGCAACAACCCATTTCTGCATTTTGCTCCTAGATATTGATGAATGCCAGACCCCTGGAATCTGCATGAATGGTCGCTGCATCAATACAGAAGGGTCTTTCCGCTGTGAATGCCTACCTGGCTTGGCAATTGATGTGGATGGTCGTGTATGTGTGGACACACACATGCGCAGCACGTGCTACAGCAGCATAAAGAAAGGGATCTGCACACAGTCCTCTCAGAGAGCCACCACAAAGTCAGAATGCTGTTGTGCTAACCCAGAGCATGCCTTTGGAGAGCCATGTCAGCCATGCCCCGCCAAGAACTCAGGTATAACCTCCTTTTTTTCTGTATCTCTCTATATCTCACTCTCTCTCATTCTTACACCTTTCTCACCTCAGTTGTCCTCTGATCTTTCACTTTGTAGCTGAATTTCAGGCCCTGTGCAGCAGTGGGATTGGCATCACTGTAGATGGAAGAGGTGAGGAGCTTCATTGCCAGGGCTGACTCTCGTGCCTAAGAGTTTGAGGCAGCTCTGGTGTATTTCTTAACAACCCCTCTGTCTGCAGACATTAATGAATGCGCTCTCATCCCTGACATCTGTCAGTATGGCACATGTGAGAACCTGTTGGGCAGCTACCGTTGCATCTGCAATATTGGATATGAGTCGGATCCCAGCGGCAAGGTCTGCATAGGTAGGTATCATACTCTCGCCTCCCGTGCTTGTTCTGAAAACCTAGCCTTACCACACTTTCAGTGTTTCTGAACATAGTCTGGTCCTTCTTGCAGATGTGGATGAGTGCAATGTGAACCGGCTGCTTTGTGATAATGGGTTGTGCCGAAACACTCCTGGAAGTTACACCTGCACCTGTCCAAAGGGTTTTGTATTCAAATCGGATTCTGAGACCTGCGAAGGTGTGTTCCATCCAGTATTTCTTGTACCAGTACAGCCTGGCTTTCAAACCTTTGCTAAATTGCCTTATTTATTTGTCATTCAGATGTGAATGAGTGTGAGTCCAAACCCTGTGTGAATGGAATATGCCGTAACACAGCTGGCTCTTTCCACTGCGAGTGTTCCCATGGTAGTAAACTAGACTCCAGCAACACAGTTTGCGTGGGTAAGCCTTCAAAATCTGCTACTCCCACCTTGCTTTTGTATTTTTTTGTTCTGCCACTGATTTTGTGGCTGCCCTCAATCTCTCCACAGACAGCATGAAAGGAACCTGCTGGCTCAATATTCAAGATGGCCGCTGTGAAGTAAACATTAACGGTGCAACCCTCAAGTCAGAGTGCTGCTCCACTCTAGGTGCAGCTTGGGGCAGCCCATGTGAGCGCTGTGAAATTGGTGAGTGATGACTAATAGAAGGAGATAACTCATAGTAAGGAATTGTGTTAAAGTCAACTGATGAAGGATGCCACAGGAATATATTAATAAATGACTCACATATTGTGGTATGCCATGGTTTGAGGCAAGTGGAACCAATTTGGAAGGAGGTAGTGATAAGGACTCCTATTGGAGCTATGAAAGGTCTCCAAATTAAAGGATATCTGAGGTCAAGGTGGTTTGTGAAATATGGCGTGTGAATGGATGGGTGGCACAGCAAAAAGGGACTTGAGAATTTGAGTGGAGGTTTTGCTTTCCTTTCTTCCCTAGCCATTTGACCATAGCATATTTGTGAAATTGGACACTGACTTTTTCTATTAAAACTATTAGAGATGCAAAACTAGTAAAATTAATATGTTATAATTTAATTATATAAACTTATAATTTAATAAAGTTATAGTTTATTTTTATGTGATTTACCTTCAGTTTTTCTATTTTTGCTTTTTATTTACTTTTACTATTTGTAAAGGATTTTGAGTTACACTTTTTATATGAAAATGTGGTTGTCAAAACCAGATAACTGGATTCTTCAGTGGTGCCAGGTGCTCTCTCAGCATTTAACTGGTTTAACATTCCTCAACCTGCACATTTTCTTTCGTTTCAGATACTGCCTGCTCCAGAGGCTTTGCTCGTACGAAAGGAGTCCAGTGTGAAGGTATGAAGAGCTGCAAATTTTGTGGTCATTGGCATTACATTGGTTTCTGAACACAGTTTCCACCAGTTCTTCTGTTACATGTCCCTCACCTCCTTATGCGTAGATGTGAACGAGTGTGATGTGTTCCCCGGAATCTGCACCAATGGGCAATGTGTAAACACTCAGGGCTCCTTCCGGTGTGAATGCCCACCAGGGCTCACCTTGGATGGCACAGGCAGGACTTGCATGGGTGAGGAATAAATGGGTGTTTTAAAAGCTTCAGGACCACAAATGACTTGATATGTTACTGGATGACCTGTGACCTTTTACAGATGTACGCCTGGAACACTGTTACATGAAATGGGAGGAAGATGAATGTGGTGAGCCACTCCCAGGAAAATTCCGCGTTGATTCGTGCTGCTGCTCAGTTGGTGCTGCATGGGGTTTTGACTGTGAAGAGTGTCCAAAACCAGGAACCAAGGAGTATGAGGCCATCTGCCCCAGAGGGCCAGGTTTTGCCATCCGTGGTGAAGTCCTAACTGGAAGGCCGTTCTACAAAGGTACTAGGGTGGTGGATTTAGGGGTCTAGGGATGTGTTTGTGTATAAATGATTTCATGTGTTTTTAAACTGCTGACCTGTGTTCGTATCCTAGATGTAAATGAATGCAAAGTGTTCCCCAGCCTCTGCTCCCATGGAACATGTCGCAACACTATTGGAAGTTTTAGATGCCGTTGTAACAGTGGCTTTGCCCTCAATGCAGAGGAGAGAAACTGCACAGGTAGGCACTTTATTGAATGGGTCATGTGCAGGGATATTGCCATACAACCGTTTTCCCTACTAACTGCGCCTCTCTCTTCAGATATCGATGAGTGCCGTATCTCCCCTGACCTGTGTGGTCATGGCAGCTGTGTGAACACACCAGGAAGCTTTGACTGTGAATGTTTTGAAGGCTATGAGAGTGGATTCATGATGATGAAGAACTGCATGGGTGAGACACCTTACATTAAAGGTTTTTGACCTTGTGATCCACCAAGGATAGACATCCAAGTTCTTCAATGTGTTGTTCCTTATTTTCAGACATCGATGAGTGTGAGAGGGATCCTCTACTGTGCCGTGGTGGTACTTGCATCAACACTGATGGGAGCTTTGAGTGCACCTGCCCTCCAGGCCATGAGCTTAGTTCTGATGGGGTGTCCTGTGTTGGTAAGCTGATGGCTTTTCCTTGTGCTTGTATGTTTCCAGTTGCACCCTGTCTCTGCCTTTTTATATAACATGCATTTATCCTGACAGATGTTAATGAATGTGAGCTCAGCGAGAACCTATGCAGAAATGGACGTTGTGTGAACATGGCTGGCACTTACCAGTGCTCTTGCAACCCTGGTTATCAGGGCACTCCTGATAGGCAAGGATGTGTTGGTAAGTGTCACTAACAGCTTTGTACCCGTTTTATTTGTGTCTGTGGTGACAATATCTCATTCTCCTTGCTCTTTTTTTCAGATATCGATGAATGCACAATCATGAATGGAGGATGTGATTCTCATTGTACCAACTCGGAGGGCAGTTATGAGTGCAGCTGTCGTGAGGGTTATGCCCTGATGCCTGATAAGAGAACCTGTGCAGGTGCAACATTTTCTGGTTGTGTGTAGATATTGCTATTCTGTTGTGCTAGGAAACTCATTCATATGATGTACTGCAGATATTGATGAGTGTGAAGACACCCCAGATATCTGTGATGGAGGCCAATGCACCAACATCCCTGGGGAGTACCGCTGCCTCTGCTACGATGGCTTCATGGCCTCCATGGATATGAAAACCTGCATTGGTAAGCAAGTCTCGCAGCACTTCTTAAAATGACTTCAGAACCTATGACCACTCTGTTGCAATACTCTTGTTTCGCCTTTCCAGATGTCAATGAATGTGACCTGAACCCCAACATCTGTCTACATGGGAGCTGTGAGAATACCAAGGGATCTTTTATTTGTCATTGCCAACTGGGTTATTTTGTGAAGAAAGGAAGCACAGGGTGCACTGGTAAGCCAGCATTTTAGAAAATCCTTTGGGGTTAGAGTTTTTAAGTTATGGAGTGTAACTGTACTGCTTCCTTAACACTTACCTTAATACCATAATATTGATGCAAAGGTCAGAGATGAAATCCATAGGCTATGTGTTAGATTATTGTTGGTGATCTTATAGTTGGGTTATCTGGCTTTTAAATACCACACAAATCATATTTACAGGTAAGGGTTCGTTAGCCTCTTCCCATCTCAGAGTCAGAGTTGATGGCTAAAATGTTGTCGTAGCTGAGGGTTTGTAAATTATATTAGTTACTGGACTCTAAGGGTTAGAGATGTAAGGTTCAAAGAATATAATCAAAATTTTGTCATGTTAAATAGGAAAGTTTCATGCTTTATAAATATAGGACAATAGGACAGAGGTTGTCTCATTTACTCAGCTCATTGTTTTTTCTATTTCAGATATTGATGAGTGTGAAATTGGAGCACACAATTGTGACATGCATGCAGCTTGTGTGAATGTTCCAGGGAGCTTCAAGTGTCGCTGTCGTGATGGATGGATAGGGAATGGGCTGAAGTGTACAGGTGAGTTAAACACTCTTACCATGTAGAAACGATTGTATTGAGATTATAGATTGTACAGTCTTATTGTTACGGGTTTATTTCCAGACTTGGATGAGTGTGCCACAGAGGACCACAACTGTAACCTTAATGCCAACTGCGTCAACACACCAGGCTCTTACCGCTGTGCGTGCAAAGATGGCTTTAGTGGAGATGGTTTCTCCTGCTCAGGTAGGGGGTGTTAAGTGGTATATGATGTTAGTGGAGCTAGACGAGGCCTCCCATTTTCATCTTACTTTGTTAATTGCACTTGTTTTGCAGATGTTGATGAATGTGCCGACAATGTAAACCTTTGTGAGAATGGGCAGTGCCTAAATGCTCCAGGAGGCTACCGCTGTGAGTGTGAGATGGGCTTCACCCCTACTGAGGACAGCAAAGCATGTCAGGGTATGTCTTGACTCACTGAAATACTTTGGTTCTACAAACAAAAGCTTTTGGAACTGGTTTGGGTAGTGGTAATGCTAGGTTTTAAAATTGGGTCCCCAAGGCAGTCATACTGTAATTTCTCTTTGCAGACATTGACGAATGCACATTCCAGAATATCTGTGTCTTTGGAACTTGCCAGAACCTGCCTGGAATGTTCCGATGCATTTGCGATGATGGATATGAGTTGGACCGTGGTGGTGGCAACTGCACAGGTAAATCTGCATGGCGTTTATATGCATAGACGGATGATAGTCTGTCTCTGCTGGCACAGAGCAAAAAGTTCTTAGCTCAGAGAGGATCTCCCCTGCACAATAAAACCATTTTTTCATTAAGTTTGTTAGCCAGATCAGGGACGGAATAGGAGATTTTTTACTGGCAAAATGATATCACACATACACCCTACAATGAGTCAGGCAGTTACATTTATCACTGAGTACTTAAAGCAGTAAAATAAATTAAGAGAAAAATAACTAAAATAAAGTTACATCCTTCTCTTTTCTTTTTCTGTTTCCAAAATGTTAAAGATGATCATGTTAATTACAAGTAATAATAATTCATTACATTTATATAGCACTTTTCTCAGTACTCAAAGCGCTATCCACACAGGGAGGAACCGAACCCACAATCTTCCACAGTCTCCTTACTGCAAAGCAGCAGCACTACCACTGCGCCACCTGTGAGGACAAGTGATGTTACTGTTTGATATGGAGCTAACTATGAAACAATAATTGCCCATGTCTGCAGAATACCAAAAGCTTAATAAGCAACCATTTAAATACAAATAAAAAAAAAAGGTTTTAGTTTCAAGATCAGACTACCCTGAGCAAATTATCTATTTACAAAAAGTTTCTAGCACTGTGACATAATGACTAAACTAACAGTAAACTTACTTTATACTTTATGAAAGATTGTGAGTTACAGTATGTGGTACGTAGAACAGTTTAGACTCAATATTCCAACTAATTATTTTTATTAGAGATTACAATGGTTAAAAAATTTCACTTTAGCACATTTAATTGCTGTGGCTCAGCATCTTGAGAAAGCAAATGAACACCACCGTCACTTCCACAAGGAGACTCAAGGATTCAGTTTGCCTTAACCCAGCCCACTGTAACCACATTTCCTATCGCTAACCTATACTTCTTCTTCAGGCTCTACTCAGTCAGAAAACTTTGCCCTTTACTTCCAACAGAGCTCTGAAACACAAAGTAGAATACAGTTTCAGCGGATCAAGTTCTTCATTAGTCAAAACATAAAGCTGAAGGCGTGTTGTATCTTTTAAAGAATTGTAGCTCTCCTTATACTGTTTGAACGATAATTATATACAGTAGCTAGTGAGGTAAGGTTGTGCTGTGCAGGCTGAGAGTGAGGACTAATCAGGTATTTTTCCATTTGTTTATTGCAAATTTTGAACACAGAAGATTATATTTTTTCACTCAGAAACTCTTAGCTCCTTTTTCATGTGCTTGTTATTTTTATTCAACTAAATTTACATCTAAATAGCATAAAAGGACATACAAAACTCAGATGTTCTCAATGTACGTGGTATTAGAGGCAATGACTTATTTTACGTTTTCTGTACTACTATCATTTATGGATGCTAGGTAACTCTGGGTGACAGGACATCATATTAACAAAGTGGTTAACACTGCAGCCTCACAGCTGCAGGGACCAAACCCTTCACCATTCCTACATTGCTAAATAACGTGTGAATGTTTAATTTATATCCAAGTCCAAAATGGCTTAGTATGAGAGGTGTCGTGTATACAGGTTTTCTCTGTGATGGGTTACTTCCCACCCTCAAGTCATGTCAATTGTTATGTATACATAGTACAACAAAATTTGTATTTGTGTGTCTCCTCAGAACAGCTGACAACAATACAACACAAACCAAAAACAAATAAAAAGTATACAGTAGTTAGCATGCAGCATATAATAATAATTCATTACATTTATATAGCGCTTTTCTCAGTACTCAAAGCGCTATCCACACAGGGAGGAACCGAACCCACAATCTTCCACAGTCTCCTTACTGCAAAGCAGCAGCACTACCACTGCGCCACCTGTGAGGATATATATATATAATTATAAATAAAATATACAGTATACATTTGCAACTATTATATCTAGTGCTGCCTACAATAGAGTCTGACAGTAACCAAGTGTTGTATTCATCAACTTCATAAAATAAACACATAAAGGGGTAAATAAAGGAAAACTATATTTATCTTTACATCTTCTGTCAATCTGGTACCTCCCCATGTCAGGTTGCCCACTTTAAAAACAATACGATGGCCACTCATAAAAATAAATCTGCACACTTATTATTGTGAAAACAATGCATTATGTTTGGACCAATTTTGCAATGGTGGGTATACAGTTACAGTATGTGGCTAATATTAAAGTAGCAAGTGATGAGAAAAGTATGCCCCTGCTAATGCTAGTTATGAGCTACATGTTAGATGCCCTTATGGACAGGGCATTGCATTTCACTGGTGCTAGTCAGCAAGGGACTCTACTTTGCTTGTTGTGGAAGAAGACGTTCCTTTTCTCTTAAATCTTTATTTATAATTATCTGATTTCAAATTTAAAAGACAAATCCGGAAAATATTTAATTTATATCATTTTTCTTGAAAAATAAAAATAGAATAATAAATAATGAAGAAAATTCAAACATTAAAAAAAATATCCAACCCATCTCAATCTACAATAATGTTCAGATCCCTGCCAATCTGTCTTCCTCATCTTATCTCACACTGACCTCAAAGCCTGTGGAATAATTTTACTTCATTCTGCCTCACAATGTGCTTCTGCCTCCAGCTAATAGCAACTACAGTGCTTGTCGGTCCAGTAAACACAAACACATCATAGATACTGCACAGTATTTCTGTTACTTTGCCTTAACCCAGCCCACTGTAACCACATTTCCTATCCACCCTTATATCTTGTGTTATCTTCATGTTACCTGCCCATGTTCTAAACTCATCAGACTAAAGGGACCACACTGCCTTTCTGCTGAAGACTGAGAGTGTCTGCAAATACTATGCACACCCTAAACTAAGTACAAAGCTTTACAGTGTTTAACCACTATCAGATAACTATAACCTAAAAGTCTATCTACTTTGTCTAGGTTTCAAAATGACCTAGTTCTACTAGCAGACTTGGCTGACAGTATATTCCTCCTTTCTTACTCCTCCATACTTGTTTTTGGTAATGTCACTGTGGCTGTCTTCTGTGTATGGAAAGATGATGGATGTGTCCATATGTCACCCTTTGGAACCTAAGTATACATTTATATAGAAAGATCTACTGCCTAATTTTAGAACATTACAACAATCTAGACGAAAACAGGCCATTCAGCCCAACAAAGCTCGCTAGTCCTACCAACTTATTTCTTCCAAAAAACATCAAGTCGAGTTTTGAAAGTCCCTAAAGTCTTACTGTCTACCACACTACTTGGTAGCTTATTCCAAGTGTCTTATCATTCTTTGTATAAAGAAAAACTTCCTAATGTTTGTGCGAAATTTACCCTTAACAAGTTTCCAACTGTGTCCCCGTGTTCTTGATGGACTCATATTAAAATAACTGTCTTGATCCATTGTACTAATTCCCTTCATAATTTTAAACACTTCAATCATGTCACCTCTTAATCTGCTTTTGCTTAAACTGTAAAGGCTCAGCTCTTTTAATCTTTCCTCATAATTCAATCCCTGTAGCCCTTGAATCAGCCTAGTTGCTCTTCTCAGGACCTTTTCTATGCTGTGTCCTTTTTGTAGCCTGGAGACCAAAACTGCACACAGTACTCCAGATGAGGCTTCACCAGTGTGTTATAAAACTTGAGCAGAACCTCCTGTGACTTGTACTCCACACATCAAGGCGCTATATAACCTGACATTCTGTTTGCCTTCTTAATGGCTTCTGAACACTATCGGGAAGTCGATAGCTTAAGAGTCCACTATGACTCCTAAATCCTTCTCATAAGGTGGACTCTCAATTTTCTGACCGCCCATTGTGTATTCAAACCTAACATTTTTACTTCCTGCATGTAATACTTTACATTTACTGACATTAAATTTCATCTGCCACAAATCTGCCCAAGCCTGCATGCTATCCAAGTCCTTCTGTAATGATATAATGGATTCCAAATTATCTGCTAATCCACCTGTCTTGGTATCATCTGCAAACTTAATCAGCTTGTTACTTATATTTCTATCTGAATCATTTATATAGGTTTAAAACTAATTTATTTATATCTACTGACACATTTTCTCTACTTCTCCTTTTTAGATGTCAACGAATGTGCTGATCCTGTGAACTGCATCAATGGCCTGTGTGTTAATACTCCTGGAAGCTACCTTTGCAACTGTCCTCCTGACTTTGAGCTTAACCCAACTGGGGTAGGCTGTGTTGGTAAGACTTCATGTGCTGATTCCTATTTTTGGACAGGCTAACCTTACTAGATGATGCAAACTCTGAACCTGGTGTAGTTAATGGTAACACCATTATAAAGATCATGTCTACTATAACCTCATCCCTATTCTCGTCTTGTTTTTTATTCACTTAACAGATACACGTGTTGGGAACTGCTTCCTGTCCACCCTAGACAGAGGAGATGGTGGTATTTCTTGCAGTGCTGAGATTGGTGTTGGTGTCACTCGGGCCTCATGCTGCTGTTCCCGTGGTGGTGCCTGGGGCAACCCCTGTGAATTGTGCCCTCCTGTAAACTCAAGTATGTAGCACTGCTAAAAGAGATTTCATGTGGGCAGTTTGTTGACTAGTGCGTGAATGCAAAGGATTATAAATGGTTTGGGAAGGATGAGAAAAGATAATTGTACCTTATAGCCCTCTTTATGGTGGAAATCAAATTGACCAAGTCCTTGAAAGCCATGTGTGGGGAGGAAGAGTACAGTCAGAAACAGACAAGATAGGTACATAATGAACAGCATAAGAAAGTTCTATTTGTGACTAGTAAATGAATCATGTAAAGGAACGCAGGCATCTCTCCCACTAGCACAGTTGCATTTTATTCACATCAGTTGAACCATGAATTGTGTGATCTCTTTTCTACAGCGGAATACAAGACTTTGTGTCCTGGAGGAGAAGGGTTCCGTCCAAACCCAATTACTGTCATTTTGGAGGGTAAGTGTGCAGCCTGGGCTTTTACTATGTAGGAAACACTGGCACTTGCACTTGAGCTTAGATGCAAAAAGGACTCATGATGGACAAGGAAGCATAATAAGGCAAAATATGTCCATGTTAATGGCATCCAATAGAAGATACTAAGCAAAATACCACATTTGGGGTAAAGTTCTTGTCCATTGCTAATAAATGATCAACAAGGGAACTCCCCCCTGCTTCTTACTACATTAAATTCTACAGTAGAAATATGACGTAACACTGTTATACAGGTGGGAGAGGTTGGAATGGAAAGCTCACACATTCTTGCAACTGGAATTATAACATGTATGCTGTCATCCTGAATGTAATCAACAGGTGAATACCTTCAAAGGACATCAATCTTACTTCAGTTCACTTTTTTTTTTTTTTTAAGACATCGATGAATGCCAAGAACTGCCTGGCTTGTGCCAGGGAGGAAATTGTTTTAACACTTTTGGAAGTTTCCAGTGTGAGTGTCCATTAGGTTACTACCTCAATGAAGATACACGAATCTGTGAAGGTGAGGAGATAGTCAACGGACTAGGGTCACTGGGAAAAGGGAAGTGTGGTGGAAAATAATTATCACTCTGAACTTCATACATTTTTAGATATTGATGAGTGCACCGCCCATATTGGAATCTGTGGCCCTGGAACCTGTTACAATACACTGGGCAATTACACTTGCGTCTGCCCTCCTGAGTACATGCAAGTCAATGGAGGCAACAATTGTATGGGTGAGTGAAGTTGCTGCAGGGCAAAAGGAATAGTCAATGAAACCATATTGTAATGTATTCTGACCAAGGTCTGCTTCTTTAATTCCAGACATGAGGAAAAGCTTGTGCTACCGCAACTTTAATGACACCTGTGAAAATGAGCTGTCTTTTAACATGACCAAGAAAATGTGCTGCTGCTCCTACAATGTGGGCAAGGCCTGGAACAAACCATGTGAGGCATGTCCCACCCCAGCCACACGTAAGTAGACATCTCAGATGTGTCTGTTTGGTCACACATTAGTTTGAAATGTGTTTCTGTGCCTTGGACTCGTTGTTATAACTGGTGATTCTCTAATAGGGCACCATGTCATTTCAATTGGTATTCCTATATTTGATCCACTTGTGCTGCTTTCTTCTTGGCTATGCAAGAAGGAAAAATTATAATTCTGTAATCCGTGCATTTAGGAATACTGTCGAACTTAGCCCTAAAACAATAAACCTACTCAATATCCAACTCCCATTACTCAGTCTTATCTTATCAGAGTGTCATAGCTTAAGGGACTTCATTTCTCAAGGCAGCTACTGTGTTGCTTTCCAGCGGAGTACCAGATTCTGTGTGGTAACCAAGCACCTGGATTCATCATTGACATTCACACAGGAAAACCAATAGGTAAGAGCTAATAACTATGGTCTGTGTGGAATGATTCTTCAGGCATGTGTCAAAGATGGCTTACCATTGTGCTGCAGATATCGATGAATGCCGTGAAATCCCTGGAATCTGTGCCAATGGTGTATGCATCAACCAAATTGGTAGTTTCCGCTGTGAATGTCCCATGGGCTTCAGCTACAATAACATCTTACTCATCTGTGAAGGTAAGATCAATTTTGACTTTAGTAGTATTACTGGAATATAAATAAATAAAAGATATGTACACTCCTGTCATGTGTATGGAATTACTATGTTCTCCAAAATGGCAAGTGATGACTGCAAATGTTGAGACCATTTTTGTCAGGTGGCTATTAATTTAAGTAAGTATGTGATTATGCTCAAGGTATATTTGCAATAGAACAACATCACATGAAAAGTAAGAAGGTTTTCGTTCACATTACAGACATTGATGAGTGCAATAGTGGTGATATCCTCTGCCAGCGAAATGCCAACTGCATTAATATCCCTGGGAGCTACCGCTGTGAATGCTCTCCTGGTTTCAAGCTGTCCCCCACAGGAGCCTGTATAGGTGAGTTTTTATCAGGGTGGTTCTGCTTCTTATATTTTCCATGCAAATGTAAAATTTAAATGGAAACTAAGTATTCTTCTCTTGCTGTAGATCGCAATGAATGCCAGGAAATTCCCAATGTCTGTAGCCATGGAGAGTGTATTGACACTCAAGGTAGCTACCGCTGCGCTTGCCACAATGGTTTCAAAGCTACTGCTGACTTAACCATGTGTATGGGTAAGTATACTGCCAAAAAAATGAAAAGTATAGTCCTGGAGTGAAAATTAGTCTGATATAAGCATCTATATAGGAGAGAAACTCCAATCTAAATTTGCAAGATTTTAGGAGTGTGAAGACCTTACTTTGTAAGTTGACTTGCTAATGTGGAAAGAATGTATAGGACTTTTTTTCAGAAAGGTTGTAGTTAGTAGTTTTGGATCCTGAAGGGTGACATGTCATGGTTGTGGGATATTTATTGTAATTTATATGAACTGTGCTTAACATTTACACAACAAAAAGAGAACATTTGTACACAATGGGATGGTATTACTCCCCAATGTGAGCACTCATAAAATTTTAATGGATAGAGAATATTCAAGAGATCATTTCTTGTCTCATCAATATATCATACTAATAATTTATTACACTCTACAAAATACCGAAACTATGATGCTAGTGTCATCTCTAACCATAGACCTCATATTTTAGACCTAAAATCATTATGACCAAGAAACTCAACTTACAACTGGCTCCTTAACTCATTAAAAAATTAAAATTCAGCCTTATCACATGCACTTCAGAACAGATCATCTACCTGAAGTTAAGCATGTTCAGGCCTGGCCAGTACTTGAATGGGAGATCACCTAGGAAAAGCTTGGGTTGCTGCTAGAAGAGGTGTTGGTGAGGGCAATGGGGCGCTTACCCTGTGGTCTGAATATGGATCTCAATGCCCCAGTGCAGTGATGGGGACACTGTGCTGTAAAAATGGCGTCTTCCTTCAGTTGAGATGATAAACTGAGGTCCTGACTCACTGTGCTCATAAAAGATCCCTAGGCATCCTTCGTAAAGATTAGGGTGTATCCTGATATTCAGGCTAAATTACCCACCATGAACTAATCATTCTGGCCTGCTAATCATTCCCTGTCTCTAACTGGTTATCTCTCTCTCACCACTTCACCAACTAACTGTTAATGTGTGATGAGCGTACTGGTGCAAAAATACAGTAGCTGCCATTGCATTATCTAGGTGAATGTTACACATTAGTGATGGTTGAAGTGGCTCCCCACTCACTGATTATTGTTATTATGATCTGCAAACAAATCAATATTTTTTAAGAGACCAATGTTTCCCTAAAGGTTTCTGTGGTAACCAGTGAAGACAATATTGAGAGGACAATGTTGAATATGTCACATAAAAATAAACTGGAGACTAGAAGGGCATCAGAACTTATTACAAAATTTTTCAGTACTAAATATGCTAGATCATCTAAGGAGGCACTCCATAGAAACAAGGTGGCTGTGCAACTGTAGTTTCATCTTTTGACTGCAAGGGAAACAGAACAATGTATTTTGAAGTCATATCATTATTAATTGCACATACAAGGCCAATTTGATTTTAGCTCAGAAAATATATAAGTGGGACATTCACAAAGAGCTAATAAAGAATAATAATGTAGACATAGAAATTATTAATATATTTAAGGAGGATTATGATTCCTTATATTCCTCTCAATATAAAGAAGACAAGACTCAACCTAAGGATTTTTGTGATAAAATACAAATGCACAGTTTGATACTCTCAGTGCAGTAGAGCTTGATAATACTGTAAGACTTTCAGAATTGCCATACATTCACTGCAGAATAGAAAAGCTCCAGGCCCAGATGGCTATCAAGCAACATTTTATAACATTTTTTTCAAGTCGGTTAGCCCCACATACAGTGTTTTTAGAAGCTACAGAAAATTAAATTCTAATCAAAACATTATGCCAAGCATCAATCCTGGCCTTTGCTAAGTATTAATAAAGATTTATTGCAGATACTAGTTGAAAAAGTTCTTTGATCTATGATATCACAAGATCAACCCAGATTTATTAAACACAGGTACTTAGCCTCCAATCTTCAGTGCTTGTTTGATGCAATATAGGCACCTACAAAATGTAACTCCTTAGAGTTTTAACTGAACTTAAACTTTAATTTAAACTGTTCTTTGATAGAGTCAAATAGCGGTTATGTTTACCATATAGCACACATTTGGGGTTTGCCTTTGGTACATAGTATTTGTGTAGATTAAATTAATGTATGCAAATTGAAAAATCCACCCTATATTCATTCAGTCATTGTCTAACCTGCCAAATCCTAACACAGGGTCACGGGGGTCTGCTGGAGCCAATCCCAGCCAACACAGGGCACAAGGCAGGAACAAATCCCCGGGCAGGGCACCAGCCCACCGCAGG